>NC_134562.1:49418-349418 GCF_025594145.1 Primulina tabacum | reverse complement strand
TTGTTGCCGGAATCCTGCGACGGAGCTCCGGCGACGGCGATGACGACTAGGGTTCCCAAAAGTGTTTTGGATTATCAAAGTGTTATGGGCCTTGAGTTGTTGGGCTATTGGATGGCTAACATATTTGTAAATTAACAATGAGCCAAAATGTTTTTGGTGAAAAATAAGTTTTTGGGCCCTTAAGTTTAAAATTACAAAAGTTGCAAATATTTTCTCATGAAATAAATATTTTAAGTTGGACTTTAAATATTTATAGTAAATGGTGTTTTACAAGAAATTCGGTTATAAATAAATTAATTTGAAAGTAGACAAAGGTGTTTGTATACTTTGTTAATTTAGTTTATAATCGTGGCGGTTAGTGATTGTATCAAGATATATAATATTTGATCAATTAATTATTGTGATAATTAATTGATGGTATATGATATGTGATATTATGCATGAAGGATGATCAAAAGCCCAAGCCCAATTTGCTAGGTGTATGCTAGGATATTTTGTGTTGAATGATTGTTATAATTATCAATTTATAAAGTGGGCTTGGTTTATGGCCCGTTCCCACCCCCATGAGATGTATCCCTATTTGCCATGGATATTTATTTGTAAATATTAGTATAGTGGATGATCAAGATTGGAAGATGGTGGCCATGATGATTATGAAGATCGAAGACATGTAAATATTGGAAGCTAATGTAATAGTTGCATTTGCATCCCATGCATTTTCCCTAGGATTGGACCTAGGCCCGTGTTTAGCTCACACGGGCCATTAGTATTGGGGCGATTGATCATCCTTGTTTGTTTACTTTTTATAATATATGAATGATATGTTATAAATAATGAGTATGTGCGTTATTATTATGATAATAACAAAGTTGCATGAATCCGGCAAACATACGATCAAACATGGCGAGCTTTTAAATAAAATTAATGATGAGACCTTTTAAAATTAAAAACCCTCATTTTGAATAAGATTCAAAATTAATATCAAGCCCGAAAAGGGGAATTATAAATTTTTTTATAATTTCCTTGTCTTCCATCGACAATGGGTGCATGATGAACGCTACCCGTACTCGGGGCTCGGCTCATATTATTGGGGAGCTCTGGGTGCCGGAAAGCTGTGACATCCATTGACATGGTGATGTGAACTACGTGGAACTCCCATGATTTCGGCTCATATTATTGGGGGAACTCATGGCGACCGTCCATTAAGGTTCAACATCGATGGGTAAGGCTTGACACGTGAAGATGAACGACATCATATTATTGGGTCCTAATCAAACGCGAGACAAAAGTTTACGTAGAGGGTTGCATTTTGATGCAATTGGAAACTACCTTTTAGGAATTGTGATTGGCTGATATAATTCGGGATCATAATTCACTAATTGGACCTTACGTACCTACTGAGGAAAGGAGTTTCCCGTTTTCACTAGAAGGTAGTGAAAGATGTCAAAACAGTGGGAGCAAATATTTATGAAGTAAAAGTCCAAACTTCATATCTTACTAAATATTTTAAAATAGTCATCAACATTTATCTGTTTTTACTTTTCAGTACAAATTAACAATGTCTTCGATTCGCAATCTGATATCTGCAATACTCGACAAACACATATTAACTGGACCTAATTACCTCACTTGGCTAAGAAACCTAAAAATCGTCTTGAATTCGGAAAGGGTAGCATATACACTGACTGAGTCGCCCCCTGTTGAGGCTCCGACTGACTGCACTCCTGAGGAATTGCAGGCTTACAAGGAATGGTGTGACCATGACTTGAGAGCCAGGTGTTATATGCTGACTTCTATGAATGATGAGCTGCAGAGGCGTTTTGAGGATGCAAAGAGTGCTGCTGACATTCATTTGCATCTCAAGGAGCTCTTTGGTGAGCAAACTCGGCCTCTTAGGCATGCTACCGTCAAGGAGCTGATCACTTTGCGCATGCGAGATGGGGCCTCGGTTCATGAGCATGGCCTGAAGTTGATTGGGCTCGTGGACAAGCTCGTTGGCATGGATCTGATCTTGCCTTCGGAGTTGACCACCGACGTGTTGTTGTTATCATTGCCTAGCTCATTTGATCCTTTCGTGGTGAACTTCAACATGAACAAGATGGAGCCGACCCTTGAGGAATTGGTGAATATACTTGTTACGTTTGAATCAACCATCAAGAAAGAGAAGTTGGTTCTTTATGTGGGTTTTTCATCTGGTACGAAGATTGATTCACATGGGAATGAAAGAAGCGTTCTTTCCAACGTCCCAAGAAGAACGTGCCCTTGATGAGGCAATCTCCGAATCCCGTTGTGGCAGCCACACCAGTTAAGGCTGACAAGACTAGTGATGTTTGTCATCACTGCAAGAAGCCAGGACATTGGAGGCGGAATTGCAAGGAATAGCTGGCCCAGAAGAGTTCTGGAAAAGGTATGTTCTAAATTGAAGTAAACATTTCAATTAACTCTACTTCTTGGGTATTAGATACCGGTTGTGGTTCACATCTCTGTAATGAGTTACAGGTGATGGGAAGAAGTAGAAAGCTTAGGGAAGGTGTGACCTTCTTGAGGATGGGCAATGGAGCAAGAGTTGCTGCCAAAGTTGTTGAAGATGTTTACTTATTGTTGAACAATAGTTTAAGTTAATTTTATGAGATGTTTTATTTGTACCTAATTTTGTGAAAAACATTGTTTCCATTTATATGTTGATAATAAAAATGGATATTCTTGTTTATTTTGCAAAGGTGTTTGCAACATTTACAAGAAAGAATGTTTAATTGGTACTGGAGAACTTGAAAACGATCTCTAAAACTTAAAATTGAAAGATATTCCACTAAATGTCCATTCAAAGGCAGACACCATATGAGATATGGATGGGTAAGCCTCCCAAATATTCTTATCTTAGAATATGGGGAGCCCTGCTTATGTAAAGCAGGTAGTGGGAGATAAATTGGATAGTCGATCCATTTTATGTTACTTTGTGGGATATCCAAGGAATTCAGTTGGATATCATTTCTATCATCCCAAGAAACAAAGGTGTTTGTTTCTAGGAATGCAACCTTTTTAGAAAAGGAATTTCTATTAGATAGAAAAGGCGAGATGATAGAACTCGAAGATGTTCGAGAGACACCCACAATTATAGAACCCACACCCGAAGAGCCAAGAGAGGAGATACAAGCTCCTAGAAGATCCGAGAGAGTCTCGAGACCACCTATGAGGTATGGTCTGCTTCTTGAAGAGGGCCATGATGAGCCTATCCATGGATGTGATCCAAGGACCTTCAAGGAAGCATTATCTGATGCCGATTCATCCAAGTGGCTTGAAGCAATGGAATCTGAGATGAATTCCACGCATTCGAACCAAGTGTGGAATCTCGTGGATCCACCTGAGGGAATTGTTCCCATAGGGTGTAATGGATTTACAAGAGGAAACTTGGGGCGGATGGGAAGGTATTGACCTTCAAAGCGCGATTGATGGCAAAAGGATAGACTCAAAGACAAGGAGTTGACTTTGAGGAAACCTTTTCTTCAGTTGCAATGTTCAAGTACATAAGGATATTGCTAGCCATAGTTGCATGGTATGACTATGAGATATGGCAGATGGATGTTAAGACATCCTTTCTTAATGGGGATATTAAGGAAGAGATTTACATGTCTCAACCCGAAGGGTTTACATCTTTCAGAAGTGAGCATATGGTATGCAAACTTCAAAGATCTATTTATGGTCTAAAACAAGCATCTAGGAGTTGGAACCTCAGATTCGACAGTACAATCAAATAGTTTGGTTTTGATAAGAATCATGAGGAACCCTGTGTGTATAAGAAGGTCAGTGGGAGTGTAGTGACATTCCTGGTGTTTTATGTTGATGACATTTTAATCATTGGGAATGATGTAGGAATGTTGCAATCAACTAAAATATGGTTAGCAAGTAAGTTCTCGATACAGGATTTGGGTGAAGCATCTTTTGTATTGAGAATACAGATCTATAGAGATAGATCAAGAAGATTGCTTGGTCTCACCCAGTCCACATACATTGATACCATCGTGAAGCGGTTCTAGATGGATGAGTCCAAGAGAGGACATCTACCAATGTGTCATGGCGTGTTCCTATCCAAGTCTATCTCCCAAGACTAATGCAGAGATAGCGGCGATGACAAGCATTCCTTATGCATCTACGATTGGTAGCATCGTGTATGGGATGATATCTACACGTCCTGACGTGGCTTTCGCACTAAGTGTAGTGAGTAGATATCAATCAAACCCTGGTCTTCCACACTGGAAAGCTGTGAAAGACATCCTCAAGTAGTTGAGAAGGACCAATAAATTGTTCTTGGTCTATGGGGTGGAGAACTGAAATTGGAAGGCTATACCGACTCTAGCTTCCAAAGCGATATCGATGACTCGAAGTCAACCTCTGGGTTTGTATTCATGCTCAATGGTGCTGCTGTCTCTTGGAAGAGTTCCAAGCAAGACAATACTGCGGATTCCAGCACAGAGGCCGAATACATTGCTGCATCAGATGCAGCAAGGGAGGCTGTTTGGATAAGGAATTTCGTCTAAGAGTTGGACGTCATTCCTAATGGAGTTGCTCCTCTCCCGGTGTTGTGTGACAACACGGGAGCTTTAGCTCAAGCAAAGGAGCCAAGGTCTCATCAGAAGTCCAAACATGTATTTAAAAAGTACCACATCCTCGGAGAGATTGTGGAAAGAGGAAGAAGTGTATTTTGACACAATCGGCTCCGCAGATAATGTTGTTGTTCCACTAGCTAAGCCTTTACCTGGACCATTATTCGAGATGCATCGCGAATCAATGGGTTTGAAGCATATGGGTAGTTG
This sequence comes from Primulina tabacum, assembly GCF_025594145.1. Classification (NCBI taxonomy): domain Eukaryota; kingdom Viridiplantae; phylum Streptophyta; class Magnoliopsida; order Lamiales; family Gesneriaceae; genus Primulina; species Primulina tabacum. The sequence goes on along the minus strand of NC_134562.1, from coordinate 344,607 downwards.
GCTCCAGTGCAAGTGGGAGATTGTTAGAGTAGGTGCCCGTCGAGCCAAGTGTTGGCCGAGTGTTCACAATGAAACTCTATGTATAAGCAATCTTTATTTTAATAATATTTGAAATTATTGTTTTGGCAAATCTTTATCTGTATACCCATGCTAGTTGCATAGATAAAGACCTTGAATATACAAATAGTAGAAAGAATATGAGATGCTCATACGATGAGTACATGAAACTCATATTTGGAATACTGTATATTCTAAACAATTCCTAGTCGATTCAGCCGCCGCTAAGAAGGATATAGGCCGCTAGAGTTCGAGACTAGTATCTGCGATGTGAGTACCATGTTTCATTGGTAGGGGACATTGTGATGTCCGAGCATGCAGATAGGTGCTCCTGGTAGAGTGCACTGAACAACCCTCCTTAAAGGACTTTCCAAGTGGTTCTCACTTATCGAGTGGAAACGTCCTAGTTTATAGTTGTACACCATTAGTCCTTGTGACCCGAGACAACATTGAGACTCTATGTGCTAGAATTACACTTTGACTTGTTTACCGACTCTCAAGGGGTCATCAGGTGGCAAGGTTGGGTGTTCTGTCGAAACACATAGGAGTCGATGCATTGTAGTCGGGGATTCACCGCTTACCTTCGGGTATGGATATCCTATGTGTTCTCATGTATGTGTAGGTTGAAATCTCTGATCAGAGTATGGTGGTAATTATGAAAGGGGTTTCATAGATTACACCATCGATGCAATTACGACATGACACATAGTATCGATTCATTGACAACTCTCGATAAACCAATGGTTGTCGAATCGGTCGGGATATATGAGTTGAAGGGACCGTACTGTACGCTAACCATAATTGAATGGTTCTTGCAGGCACTATCATTTGATACCTAGGGAATCATGTAAGCGATGCTGCTAGGCGTTTAACATGATTGGTTGGGTACTATCAGACTTGAGTTCTGACGTTCTTGTTATCAAGAAGTTGATAAGTAAGAATGGAGCAATTGGGGTATGCTCATATAAGGACATGTTTAGTCCGAATCACATGGAGATGTGAACCCACGGCTAGTTGTATCAATGAACCATTGAGGGCCACACAAGTACTAGCTTTCTAGAACCCGTTGAGAAGTAAAAATAGTTCAATGTGTTGAACGACTTATAAAGGAGTTTATAAGCGTAAGGAAAATTAGAAGTATGACTTCTATAAAGGAGAAATTAGTTCAATGTGTTGAACGGCTTATAAATGAGTTTATAAGCGTAAAGAAAAATAGAAGTATGACTTCTATGAGAGAAATGTAACTTTTAATTTATGGAAATGTTCCTAAATTAAAAGTTGGCCAAGTGAATAATGTATTTGAAAATTGTGATTTTCATAAACATTATTATGGACTAAATTAAATTAATTCAAGTGTTGAATTAATTAAACACTAAAGGACCTAGTAGAGTCCAAATAATTAAATTAATTCAAGTGTTGAATTAATTAAATCATATTGAGTCTTGTAGAGCTCAATTTAAATAAATTATTTAACTAGTGGACTCGAGTAAATTCAAGTAATGTTTAATTAATTTAAAAAATGTTTGAGATAATTAAATTAAGTCCATGGGTTTTTAATTTGTTAAAAATCATATAATATATGCATGCATGGGAGGTGAAGGGTTGGAGACTGCTTTTTGGGTTATCAAGGCATGGCATGCAAAAAGGTGTTTTTGATTTTTGCTTTTTGGCAAGACCAAGACAAGTCTCCCTTCCCCCTCATTCCATCTACTATGGCCGAAATATTGAAGGGAATTCTCTCAAGTTTTCTCTCATTTTTGTGTTCTTCAATTGTTGGAGAAAACACTCACTTCTCAAAGAAAAATCCTCTTAGTTTTCTAGTGCAAATTATGAGAGGATCTACCTAGTTGGTGGTGGGCTTAATAGTTGAGCAAGGTGTGCTCAAAGGAAGTTTGAAGATAGTTTCTACCATTGAAGAGCTAAGGTGTTTACACCTTAGTTGGAGCCATACATCAATCCTTGTGATTGATAGATAAATTCTAAACACACTATGAATGTCATTTTTGTGTTTTATTGTATTTGCTACACATTATAAGGGGTGGCCGAAAATTTTGATGAAAAATTTGATTTTTTAAACTTCCTTTGCGCTTCCGGTCACCGTAACCGATCCCCTTTCAAACTGAGCAGAGGAGATCAAAATCCCAAACCCCATCTGAAAGAAAGTGAGAAACACGGACACCCCGATCCCCCTGAACCAGGACCTGACTAGATAAGGGAACATCCCCACACCAGATGTCATCCCAAAAATTAACATCCCCCATCCCAATTCTCTATCGAATGCCAGATTCAGCACGAGCCCTAATCTTAAGCAAACGACGCCAAGTGGGAGAAATGAACCTATCAGATGAAACATAAGCTGGATGCACCAACTGGCAGTATTTTCTCATCATGAATTTGGTCCATAGGGATGAACCTTGACGAAAACGAAACCATAATTTAATGGAGAAGCTTTCCATAATATCTTTGAGCCTGCGAAATCTAAGACCCCCTTCAGAGACAGGAAGACATGCACGAGACCACCTCGCCCAATGCCATTTCTTATCCAAGGATCTGGATCCCCACAGGAAACCATTGAAAACATTCTCAAGCCACTCCATAACTGCCAGAGGTGGCTGGACTACCTGGAACATGTAAATGAGAACCGAAAGGAGGACACTCCTAAGGAGGGTCATAGGCTCCCCGGGGAAAGAGTTTTAAGCTCCCAACCCTCCAACTTCTTCCGCACCATCTGCACAAGGGGATCAAAAAGAGAGCAAACTCTATTCCCACGAAACAAAGGAACTCCGAGGTATTTGATAGGAAGACAACCCTCCCCAAACCCAGTGATACGAAGGAGACGGGAACGAGTACGACCAGAACACCTCGGAGGCAAAATAATGACGCTCTTAACTGCATTCACCAACTGCCCCGAGCAGTTTTCATAGTGATGCAAAAAATCCATGAGACTGTTCATCTCACGAGTCCCACCATTGGCAAAAATAATGATATCATCAGCATAGGCCAGCTGGGAAAGAAGGAGATCACAACCAGATCGGTACCTAATCGCAGGATACTGACAATAAAGACGATCAAGACCACGCGAAAAGTACTCAGCCCCCAAAATGAAAAGAAGAGGGGACAGAGGATCCCCCTGCCGGATACCCCTAGTGGATCCAAAGAATCCGGTGAGTGAACCATTGATATTAACTGAAAATTGGCAATGAGAAATGCAGGCAGATATCATCGACACTACCTGCTCTGAAAAGCCATAATGCCTCAAAACATCCAACAGAAAAGACCATTGGACCCTATCATAGGCTTTAGCCATATCCAATTTCAAAATAACATTGCCACCACGGGTGGGGAGAGAAAGACTATGAGTGAGCTTTTGAGCAAGGAGGATATTATCCGAAATCACCCGCCCTGGAACAAAGCCACTCTGATTCCACGAAACAACCCTCTCCGCCACCTCCTTTAGCCGAGAGTTAGTCACATTACACAAGCTGATAAGACGAAAGTCCGACCAAGCCTCAGCACCCATGACTTTGGGAACCAATGTGATCGTGGTGGCAGTAAATCCCCGTGGCATGGGACTACCACGAAAGAAATCCAGGACCGCATCCAAAACATCCTGATGGACAATCTCCCAGCAATGCTGAAAGAAGGCCGAAGAGAAACCATCAGGCCCCGCCACACTATCACGATGTATGGAGAAAAGAGTCGCCCGCACCTTCCCAAAGAAAGAGGGGCAACAATATTGGCGTTCTCCAAATCCGAGATCACCAAGGGGAAATCAAAAAAATCTGGGCAAGAAAGCACAAAAGGATCCCCATTAAGCAGGTTTTGAAAAATGGCGGCCCCAGACTGCTGAATAAGCTCAGGGGAAGTAAGGGAAGAACCATTATCCCAAATACGGAAGATTTTATTAGCCACCCTTTTTTTCGTGACCATATTGTGGAAGAGTTTGGTGTTCCTCTCACCATCCTCTAACCACCTACAAGCGGCTTTTTGCCGCCAAAAATCCGCCTCCATGGCGGTAACCCGAGCAAGATCCGCGTTGCAATTGGACAAACTAGTCCAATGCAAATCCGAAGAATCGGCCTCGCAAACTGCCTCAGCAATCCGGACAGCCTGCTCCGCCTCAGTAAGTTTGGCAAAAAGATCATCAAAAACGCTCTTATTCCACCTCTTCAGATGGCTCTTGAGGCGCTTCAATTTCACAAAAAGACGGTGCATGCCGTTCAAATGACACGGCAAATTCCAATTAAGCCTCACCGTCTGCAAAAAATCATGGTGCCTGAGCCACATGCTCTGAAAGCGAAAAGAACTCGGCCCAATAGCAAAGACCGGGACTGACACAAAAAGAGGACAATGGTCAGAGACCGTACGAATGAGGTGCTCCACACGAATAGAATGAAAATGGTCACCCCAATCAACAGACACAAAAACCCGATCAAGACGCTTCCAAATGGTCTTGTTCATCCACGTGAACGAAGACCCCTCAAAACTAGCATCCACTAACCCAGAATCCCAAATAAAGTGATTAAATTCTTCCATGGGAAGCAACCGCCCACCAGAAGAACCCAAACACTCCCACGAATTTCTAACTACATTAAAGTCGCCACCAACAAGCCAAGGACCCTGATCAGGCTTAACCTGAAGCAAAGAAGCCTAAAGCTGTCTGCGCTCAATGTAGTCACACTTAGCATAAACAAAGGAACAAAAGACAGTAGTGGTCGGCAAAAAAGTAGCAGAAACCCGGAAGTGAAGGAATTGAGTGTGATCAAGGAGACACTCAACCATCACATCCTCAGCAAAGAAAACCCAGATATGACCCGAGGAGTTCGATATAACTCGAGAAAAACCAAAACGACGAGTCATAAAACGAACATCCATATCAATCATGGGTTCCAAAATAGCCAAGATCTTGACTCTCTTTTCTTTAACATGGGCATGTAGCCTTTGTTGAGACTCCGAGCTCCGGAGCCCCCTGACATTCCATATGAGAAAATTCATGGAGAATGGGCACCAGAACCGCCCTGTAGCTTTTTACGCGACCTATGAAAAGCATTCTCCTTCCTTTTCTTAATATCCCCCATATCAGCATCCAGAATACGACTTTCAGACCTACAGCCATCACCCGACTCAGAATGCCGATTAAATTCCTGATCAGTATCTCCAGCAGATTCCAGCCGGAAGACCAACTCACTGACAGAAAGAACCTGCCTAGCAACCAATTCCTCAACCGCAGAGAAAGGATCATCATGAGACAAAGGAACATAGGGGATGGAATGACTACTGTGATTCAAAGTGCAAGGCCCCAGAGAACCAAACACAGGCAACCCACAAGTAGACGGGACCCCAATATCATCCACACAATCATCCAATTGTAACCCTCCATCAATAACCTCATCATTGAGGATCACACCCTCAACAAGAACAGACTCCAATTGATCCTTTACAGAAGACCCAACACCGGCATCCTCCAGATTACCACATGGAGGATCCGTATCAACACAATCTAATCCAACGGGATCAGGCTCCGCATCCTGCCCATGCGAGAGCACCTCAAAAGGATTCAATTCAAGAGGATTCTTTCTTGGAAGAACCTGCCAGTTTTCTGAAGCTGAGGCTGGGTCCCCAAATTAAAATCAGGATTAACACCCCCTGGAGGGGCAGGCTCTGTAAATGTGAGAGACCGACCAGGAGCACGGTCAGCAGGCTTAGGACGAACGGGTTTGGGATTTTTTCCATGGGAATAACAAACACTGGTCGAATGACCCAGCATTTTGCAATCCATGCAGTATCCGGGGATTCGCTCATAAATGACTTCAATTTCTTGAGCATGATCACCCCAACCCACCCAAATTTCTTTGACTGGCGTTTCCAACACATTAATTTCAACACAGACTCGAGCAAAAGCACCCCGAGAAGAGTCTGCAGTATGATCATCCATCTTCACCGGTTTCCCCACAATTTGGGCCAAAGCAAAGAGACTTTGCTTAGAAAACAAATGAAGGGGAAGACCCGGGAAGCGGATCCAAACAGGGGCAATGGGTGACTCCTCCTGAAGATTAAACTCTGGCGTCCACTTAGAGAAGCGGATCGACAGAGGTCCCACCTGCATAACCCCCTTAGTCCAAAAGAACGCATAATCTTCTTCACAAGCCAGTGTGAGAACAAGAAAAGCCCGAGGCATGAACTTTAAATCAAAAGATCTAACTAGTCCCAATTTAGCAAAAGCCGCAGAAATACCAGAATTTGGAACTAGAGATCGATTACATGAAATTTTCCCAACCAGAGCAAATTTGAAAGGTTCTGCCAGGGAAGAAATTACCTCTTCCGGGAATAGGATACCCGGTTTTCCATTTCGAAGAGTTGGCACAGGCATGTCAATCATTGAATTGTGCAACTCATCAAAACTTTTTTTGGCCGTCCGAGGGGACGGTGGAGTCAGGATATCACGAAATGACAAAGTAAGAGGAGTAGGAACACGCATACCTGTTTTGACCGTTTCAGCACAAGGGTTGACTGCCGAGTCAACTCGTTCAACACGGTGGTTTGACTCGACCGAGTTGACTCGTGAATCACCTGCCGGAGAACCACCTTGGATCGGCGACGGTGAGGGGAGCCCAGAACCGGAACCAATTCGAGCAGACTCGGGCAATGGAGGGTCCGATTGAAGCAAGGAAGATGAAGAAAATCGATTTTGCCCTAGAAATTGGGGGTTTCCGACCGGTGGTTGGAAACCTGAAATTGAAGTGGGCAAAATCCTACCCATGACTGGACAAAGAGATTGGCCAGAGGAATTGAAGAAACACGCTGGATCGGCGCCGGAATTTGGACTAGAGTGGGACGTCAAACTCGCGGTCGGCACTGAAATATTAGATCTGAAATTGCCGTCGACGGTGAACGGCGTTTGGCTTGAAACTGGTGCCATCGGGATCATCTGTGCCTGGGCATCACAGATCGGGGCTTGGATTGAACTGATGATGCAAGAATCGGCCGGAATCGAAGACATAAGGGCTTAGGGTTTAAGGTTTTTTTTTTATTTAAAGGGGTGCAACACGAGTACTTCCCAGGGGATCACCCATCCTAGTACTGCTCTCACCCAAGCACGCTTAACTTCGGAGTTCTGATGGGATCCGGTGCATTAGTGCTGGTATGATCGCACCCGAAAAAAAAAAATAGTGTTTAGGTTTAGGGTTTAGGGTTTTTTTTTTATATACAACAAAAGAGCAGTACAAATAAAACCTAATGGGAGGGAGACTGACTGTATCAAGACCTCCGCAAAATGCTATACAATCACAACATCAAAACAAAAATAACATACTACAACAGGACAACCCGAAATACAACAGAACAAAAGCCAACAAACCAGAGGTTGCCCCGGAATACATCAAACAAAATAAGACAAAAGGGCGGGCAAGGAGAATTCTGCAGTGAACGCCCACCACCTAACACCCAAGAAGAGCAGAAAAGCAATATCAACTGGCTTCAGGAGGACGACCATAGGGCGAACTCGACTGAAGAGCCTTGTTGCGGTAATATCTGCGCTTCTGAGAACGCGTACGTCCAGGGAGCGGTAAATATAAACCCTCAATGGTAGAAGAAGGAACCGAACCAGCCTCATCGCCCACACTCACTTAATCTATCCCAAACAATGGCAAATCAATAGAGACAGGAGGAGCAACCACAAGATCCTGAACAGTAGGAGCAAGCTCAACCACCGAAACCGGAACAACCACAGGTGCAATAACATCTGCAACAGAAGTAGAAACCACATCAACCATATCTATGACCTGAGACGATCGAGCCGGAGCCGAAGCTGTCTGAGACGAATACCCTGCAGCAGCATTCCCCTCTACCGCTAACTTACTAAGAAGTGATTTGACTCTTTGTGGATGGGGTTTCACTGTACCAGAAGTCTCACCAGGGCCTGACTCAGCAGGTAAATCCTGCAGTACCTCATAATAATTATTCGTAGAAATAAGTCGATTTGGATCTTTCCTCCAAACAGGACGACGCCTGGAACGCTTTGAAACCTGCTCTGGACGCTCATAAGGAACATCACTGGACTGGGCCAGATCGAAAGAAACATCCGGTGACGAAGCACTAGGTTTCTGAAACGGGGAATCAGGAACAACACCCTTACCATGAGGTTGTGTCCGACGCGGGCGAGAAGACTTGCCATTACGAGAGCAAAACTCAAGTGAATGGCCCAATAACTGACAATGAGAACAATAATGGGGAACTTGCTCATAAACCACCTCAACAACCTGGCTATGATCGCCCCACCCCTCCCAAACATGCTCCGGGCGAGCCTTAAGAACATCAATCTCAACACACACCCTAGCAAAAGATCCTCTAGTACCATCAACAGTAATCTCATCAATCTTAACAGGATTACCTAAAATCTTAGCAAGTGGATACAAGCTCTGTTTAGCATAAAGATGCAAGGGCAAATCCGGGAACCTGACCCAAACCGGAACAATAGGAGAATCTGCTTCAAACTTAAATTCAGGAGTCCATTTAGAAAATCGAATCACTACTGTCCGAATCGAAACTACAGGCTGAGTCCAAAACTTCAAATAATACTCCTCACAGGAAAGGGTGAGAACCATATACCCACGAGGAAGAAAATGAACAGTATGAGAACCCAACAAACCAGTACAAGACAAAGCAGATAAAATAGCAGTATTGGGAGTCAAACCTCGGTTCCCAGTGAGACGCCCTACCAAAGCAAACTTAAATGGAGCAGATAGGGACGAAATAACCTAATCAGAGAACAAAATACCGGGAATCCCGTCACGCACAGTCGAAGCAAGTACTTCATCCATTGAGTCAGCAATGTCTGCAAAACTCTGATTCTGCGAAACCGGAGAGGACCGTCGTCGCAAAATATCCCGAAAAGTTACCTTAGGAGGAATAGAGCGCGCAGAAACAACCTACGTAGCAACTTGAGCAGGCCGAGTTGACTTGGCCGAGTTGAGAGGGAGACTCAACTGAGTCAACTCGGACCTCCGGCACCGGACTATCACCGACGGCCGGCGAAGCAAAGGGGACCCCAGAACTGGACTCAGAACACTTGAACTCGGAAGAACTCGGGCAAAATATGGAAGAACTCGGCGATGAACTCGCATTCAACCCATTAGATTGGGCGTTTTTGATCGGCACAGAATTACCCGCAATTGAATGCATGAAACGATTACCCATATCCTGAGGAAACGACTGGTCAAAGGAATTCAGTTTTGGAGCAACGGAGGCGACGAAATCGACGGAAGAAACCATCGCCTCTAGGGTTTGTGTAGGCGTAACAGTAGATCTAAAATTCCCGACCACCGGAGATGACTCAGACGACAGCACCGGTACCAAAGGGAGCGCCTTGGAGTGGGCATCACAGATCGGTGCTTGGATTGAAGATTGATGTTCAGAGCTAGCCGGAATCGACGAAAAGGTGCTCGATTTTCGCATGAACAGTGCCGTCGGCACTTTTACAGTCAAATCGGAGGGGCAAATCAACTCCGATTGGCATGAAATTTTGATAGTAGACTCGTCTTGGAGAGACGAATCTAACGGTAGATCATTTGCAAAAAACGGAGTTGAATCCGCCGTAGACGACTTTTTAGCCGGAAATTTGCAGATTTTCAGACATGAAATGGGACGGGCAAATCACCTCTGATTGAGCTGAAATTTTAGTATGTTGGTCGCCTCGACAAGGCGTTTCGGAAGGACAGGCGAACCGGCCAAGAACTGACGGCGAACGGCCGGCCGTACTGGAGGCGATTTTAGGGGCGAAAAATTGGGTTTTTTGGGTCACTATTCACGAGAGAGAAAAATTTTTGAGGGCAAATGGTGGTTTAGGGTTTGGGTTTAGGGTTTTAGGGTTTAGGGTTTTTTTTTTTTAAGAAAAAAAAGCACTGCCGGAAGCGGGGGGTTTGGCAGACCCCTACCTATATATATCATTAAAACAGAGATACAAGATAAAACCTAACGAGAGGGGGACTAGACCAAGACCTCTCGAAAAGCTATACACACAGCACATAAAATAAGATACCTAGGGTGGCAAATATATGAGCCAAATACTAATCCCTAAGAAAAGCGCATATTACAAATGAACATCTAGAAGCAGCGCTAAGTACATTAGAATAAATAGCAACCTATGTAAACAGTAAAGATCCAGCTCAGAAGTAGGTGCAAAAGACCGCCTCGCTGAGCCGTCTGTCTGTATAATGCCAAACTGAATAGGACATCCTAGTCCGAGGTCGATCTGCTATACAGGATCCCATAGTCAAAATAGTAACCAACTGGAGAATCACTGTGCAAAAACGGTCGGGACACAAGAGGAGGGCCGTAATCCAGCTCAAGTGAGAGAAGCTCCAAATCTCAAGCAGTAGGTGAACGGTCGGAGCTCATAAAGTCAAAAATCCAAACATTAATCATGTGACTGAAACTCTGATATAAGAGACAAATAATAAAGAACATCCAGAGCCACCAATACAAGCAACCAAAGTAGAGCACATATACAGCCCGACATGAATGCAACTCCGGGCCAGAGAAACCACATATAGAAATCATCCAGAGCCACCACAACACTCGGGAAGCGAACATAAAAGATAAAAAATGGCGGGCAAGGAGAAGCCTGCAGAGAGCGCCCGCTAGAGAACAGGGGTGATCCAAGGAGAAGCACCAATAAAGAAGGTGTGGGAACCCACCCAGATCCAAAGAAGCAAAACACTGAGAATGCAAGTGTCTGAACCCACTCGCACTCAACTGACAAAAGGGGAGAAAAAGCAATCCCCCAAGGAGACAGTACCTTCAAAGGAAAAAATACATATATATATATATATATATATGTAAAAGAAGTCGATCCAAATAAAAGAAGGGGCTGCAAATAGCTAAGAACATCTATATCTGAGGTAGGGAAGCCTGGAGATATTCGAGCGGGTCAGGATGGATACATGGCTGGGTAGGGAAACACCTAACTCTAAGGTATAAACCCGAAGGGTATGAGCCCTCGTCGCCAACGCATCCGCCACCGAATTTCCCTCCCGGAAAATATGTGATAAATGAACAGCCCGCCCTCTCAAAAGAACCAGAATCCGAGTGACTGTATGATGAAGATCCCAATGACACCGACGCGATCGAAGGATCTGAAGAGAAATCTGAGAATCGGTCTCAACTTAAAGAGGAAAAAGACCGAGATCGGAACAGATAAGAAGGCCCCTCCAAACCGCCCAAAGCTCCGCCCGAACATTGGTCCCAACTCCGATAAACTCGCTGAAGGAGAGCACCACCCGGCTAGCAGAATCGCGAACAACACCACCAACAGAAGACTCCCCAGGATTGCCCCTCGAACTCCCATCAACATTCAGCTTAAAGCACCCCGGAGGTGGACAGAGCCACCGGACAATCGCTATCCTATGGGAGCGCTGAAAGCCAACAAAAAAACCCAGCGACCTCGCCACCTCAAAGACACCAAGCCAATGCTTGGGCTTAACAATGAAAGCAGCTTGAGCGAGACGCAGGTAGGACAAAATTTGAGACTTCACAGTCTCGCCTGAAATATGTAACTGACGGTGCTTCACATCATTACGGGCCGTCCAGAGAAACCACAAAACAATGAATGGCAGAAACTCCTTGACGTGGCCCCCAGGTGCCCAGTGAAGATTTCTTTTCCACGCACTGAGAAATAATCTGAGATCCCCAGTGTAGGGTATTTGGACACGAAAGATCGTCCCAAAAAAATTCCAAACAGTACGAGCAATCGGGCCATCAATAAATATGTGTGTGAAAGTCTCCGACATATAACAACACTGACATCTAGAAGCCAAATGAAAGCCATGATGCTGGAGCACATCATCCACTGGGAGCCACTGATGCCAAAGCCTCCAAAGGAAGAAAGATATAGTCGGTCGTAACCAACGGCCCCAGCAAGGAGTCAAAATATCAGAATTCGGGTCTCTCAAGCGGACAAGCTCCCAAGCAGATAGAAGCGAGAAAGCACCATCAGAACTATGAATCCAAATAGCCAGATCAGGCTCACCCAAGGCGATCGGGGTCAGAGTAATCGACTCAGCAACAAAGGGGGCCACCACAGCACATACAAGATCAAAATCCCAAGCCCCCTCAGACAAAAAGTGAGAAACCTGAACATCACGGCCCCCACGAACCTAACACTGGCTGGACAGAGGTGTGCCCCCAAACCAAATGTCATCCCAAAATGACACGTCTCCAAGACCGACGCGCCAGCGAATACCAGCCTCCGCACGAGGGCGTATTCGTAGGAGACGACGCCAGGTGGGAGATATATAACCACGAGGGAGAACACAGGCAGGAGCATCCACCTGGCAATACTTCCGTAAAAGAAATCTCGCCCAGAGAGAGGAGCCCTACCGAAACCGGAACCACAACTTAATAGAAAAGCTATCCACCAGATCTTTCAATCTGCGGAAGCCAAGAACACCCTCCATCACTGGGAGACATGCCCGGGACCACTTGGCCCAGTGCCATTTCTTCTCCAAAGTGCGCGACCCCCAGATAAAAGCGTTGAAAATCAGTTCAAGCTTCTCCATGACAGCAAGCGGTGGCTGGACCACCTGAAACAGATAAATCGGCATGGAGAGGAGCACATTGCGGATAAGGGTTATGCGGCTACCCGGAGAGAGCGTCCGGATCTCCCAACCCTCTAACTTCCTACGAACAGACTGCAGGAGGTGCTCAAAAAGGGAACAAACCCTGCTACCCCTAAACAATGGGACTCCGAGGTACTTGAGGGGCAAGTGACCCTCCGCAAACCCAGTGATGCGCAAAATCCGGGAGCGAAGGCGCTCAAAGCATCTCAGAGGCAAGATAACAGAACTTTTGACAACATTCACCAGCTGTCCCGAGCAATTCTCATAATGATGCAGTAAGCCCATAAGGCGCTGCATGCCACGAGACCCACCGTTGGCAAAAATAATGACATCATCAGCATAAGCCAGGTGGGAAATCAGAATATCACAACCGGAACGATACCTGAGTTCAGGATGCTGCAGGTAGAGGTGGTCAAGACCACGCGAAAGGTACTTCGCCCCCAAAATGAAAAGCATGGGAGACAAGGGATCGCCCTGCCTGAGGCCTCTAGTGGAACCAAAGAACCCCGAGAGAGAACCATTGATGTTGACGGAGAAATGACAATGAGATATGCAGGCCGTGACCATCGCCACAACCCGCTCCGAGAAACCAAAGTGTCTCAAAACCTCGAAGAGAAAAGACCACTGGACCCTGTCATAGGCCTTGGCCATATCCAACTTCAGGATAACATTACCACCACGAGTGGGGAGAGTGATACTGTGAGTGAGCTCCTTGGCGAGGAGAATATTATCAGAGATCATCCGACCCGGAACGAAGCCACTTTGATTTGGGGAAATAAGTCTCTCCACCACAACCCTTAGCCGAGAGTATAACAGCTTAGAGATGATCTTATTCGTGACATTGCACAGACTGATCGTACGGAAGTCCGACCAAGCATGAGCACCTGCGACTTTGGGGATCAGAGTGATGGTGGTGGCGGTAAAACCCTGGGGGAGGGGAGAACCCCGGAAGAAGTCCAAGACAGCATCAAAAACATCCTGATGAACAATCTCCCAGCAATGCTGAAAGAACGCCGAGGAGAAGCCATCAGGCCCAGCCACACTATCAGAATGAATGGAGAAGACGGTCGCACGGACCTCCTCCAAAGAAGGGGTCGCAGCAATACCCTCATTCTCCACAGCAGAAATAACCGAGGGAAAGTCCGAAAAATCAGGACAAGCAAGCGCAGAGGGGTCCCCAGTAAGTAAATCTTGGAAAAACGAGGCTCCCGACTGCTGAATCAATTCAGGAGACGTCAGGCAAACCCCATTATCCCAGATGCGGAAAATCTTATTCGCCACCCTTTTCTTCTTCATCATGTTGTGAAAGAGTTTGGTGTTCCTCTCACCATCCTCTAACCAGTGGCAAGCAGCTTTCTGTCTCCAAAAATCCGCCTCCATGGCGGTGACATGGGCCAGATCCTCATTGCGATTGGACAGAGAAATCCAATTCAATTCAGAAGGATCAGCCTCACAGACAACCTCAGCCGACCGAACAGCCCTCTCATCCTCAGTGATTTTATCAAATAAGTTCCCAAAAACATCCCGATTCTACCACTTGAGGTGATGTTTGAGGCGCTTCATCTTAGCAAAAAGGCGAGGCATATCACTCAGAGTGCAAGGCAAAAACCAGTTCAGCCTAACAGTCTGCAAAAAACCATGGTGCTTAAGCCACATACGCTGGAAGCGAAACGAGCTCGGCCCACGGGAAAAAAACGGAGCGGTAACCAAAAGCGGACAGTGGTCAGAAACTGTACGGGGAAGATGTTCAACACGAATGGAGGTGAAATGATCACTCCAATCAACAGAGACCATAACCCTGTCCAACCACTTCCAAATGGTCTTATTCGTCCAGGTGAACGAAGACCCCTCAAAACCGGCATCAACGAGACCAGAATCCATGATGAAAGTGTTGAACTCCTACATGGGTAGAAGCCTACCACCACGGGTGCCCAAACACTCAGATGCATCTCGGACGACATTAAAATCGCCCCCGACCAGCCAAGGACCCAGCGCAGGCTTGACCTGAAGAAGAGAAGCCCAAAGATCTCTGCGCTCAATGTAACCACAGCTGGCATAAACAAAAGAACGGAAAACCTCAGTCGGTAAAAAAAGAGGCGGACACCTTGATGTGAAGGAACTGAGCATGATCAAAAACACACTCAGTCTTCACATCTGCAGAGGAAAACACCCAAATATGACCAGAAAGATTCGAATTACTCTAGAAAAACCAAAACGGCGAGTCATGAATCTCTGGTCCAACATGATCATCGGCTCCAAAATGGCCAAAATCTTAATCTGATGCGCCTTTACATAAGCATGAAGCCGCTGTTGGGACTCCGAACTCCGAAGTCCCCGAACATTCCAAATGAGGGAATTCATGGAGAACGGTGAACAGAAGCACCCGGTCTTCGCTTAAACGAATCCTCCAATTCATCATTTTTCCGTTTCTTCGCTTCAGACATGTCAATGTCCGGAGCAGCAGAATCAGAATGCCGATCAAACCCTGTGTCAGGGTCATAAGCTGAAAAATGTATGGGGCTCATCTCACAAACAGGAGAGCCTTGTTGAGCAACCATCTGCTCAAACATAGAAGTCGTGTCATCAGGAGACGCAGGAACAGAAGGGATCGAGTAACAACTATGATTCTCAAGACAAAGCACTGGTTCAGCAATCCCCGTGTCAGAACCACCATTCGGAGAACCCAAGTCATCCGCGCAGTCAAGAAAATGGGGAACTTCCTCCTCCTCCTCCATCTTCTTAGCCCAAGACTGGGCTGACACAACAACTGGATCTAATCGAGAAACCACAACAATGGGGGGGCCCTCACAGACAGGAGCCACACCCACAGAGGGGACATGCTCCGACAGAGCAACAGGAAGGACACCAGTAACACCATCTCCCAAGTGAGGCCCAGGAGAAGAAACGGAACCCATCAACTCACTAGCATCAAAATTCTGTGCGTCGGTCTGCTAAGGCGAGAGAACATCAAATGCATTCGAAGTACCTACCAACTTTGGAGGTACGGGACCTGACTGGGAAACTCTCGCAGGAGGAGTCCGACGCACTGGCCGCCTCCTCCGTCTGCGCTTAGGACCAACAAAAGAATCAGTAGTAGGGTCCTCAGGACCCTGGGCAGTACTAGACAGGACACCATCATGAGGTGTCTGACCAGAAGTATCCGCTCGAGGTGTAGAAACAGAGCTAAAAGGCTTGGCCCGGGTCGAGCGGGGATTCTTACCATGTGAATAGCAAACACTCGTCGCATGCCCCAGCATTTTGCAATCAGTACAATATGCTGGAATCCTCTCATACACAACCTCAATCTCCTGAGTGTGCTCACCCCAGCCCACCCAAATGTGCTTAACAGGAGGCTCTAACACATTGATTTCCACACAGACACGAGCAAAAGCCCCACGAGAAAGCTCAGCGGTGTGATCATCAACCTTAATAGGATTACCCAAAAGTTTTGCAATCACACAAAGACTCTTCTTATCATATAAATGCAGGGGTAATTCTGGAATTCGAACCCAAACAGGAGCAAGCGGAGACTCCGCTTGAAACTTGAACTCCGGAGTCCACTTGGAAAACCGGATACCAAGTTGTCCGACATACAAACTACTCTTCGTCCAAAGACGAGCATAATCTTCCTCGCAAGATAGGATAATCACCATAAACCCCCGAGGTAAAAATTTCAAATTGAACGGTCGCACAAAACCAAAGTTGGCAAAAGCCGCAGACATAGAAGAATTTGGGACAATGGATCGATTACCAGAAATTTTACCTACCAAAGCATATGTGAAAGGTTCAGATAATGAAGAAATGACTTCGGGCGAGATCGAAGACCCGGCTTACCATCCAAAAGGGACTGTGCGGGCATTTCATCCATTGCGTCCAACACATCCTCAAAGCTATTTTTCGCCGAACGAGGCGAGGGTGGAACCAAAACGTTCCTAAATGAAATAGTAGGTGAAATACCAGCAGAATTTCCAGAAAAGCCCACAGAAATACCTGGATTAACCGAGTTTACACGTCGATTGCGCAGGGTTGACTGGCCGGTGTTGATCTCTGACTTTTCCATTGACTTTTCGATTGAAGTACCACCGTCGAACAGCGACGGCGTGACGAACAAGGAACCGGTGGTCAATGCACGAGAACCGGTCGTCGGAGGGGCCGATTGAACACTAGAAGTGGACGAAATTGAGTGAAAACCACCGATTTGGGCGTTTCCGATTAGCGGCGAATTACCTGAAATTGAAGATATGGATGAATTACCCATGGATAGTAGAGTATACGGTCCAGAGGAATTGACCAACGGAGCGGTGACGGCGCCGTAATTGAAGAAAAACTCCGTCGGAGGTAGGGTTTCAGGGGCGCTAGGGGTAGATCTGAAATTCCCGTCGGAAATGAACACCGATGACGACGAGGATTGTGGCGTTGAAAGCGTCTGGTCATGGGCATTCTAGATCGGGGCTTCGATTGACAAACGGTGGTCGGCACTCACCGGAATTGACGAAAACGTGGGCGGCGCACGCATGAACAGTGTCGTCGGCACTTTGGAAGTTAAATCGGGCTGGAAAATGAACTCCGATTGGCATGAAATTTCAGCAGGAGACTCGACCTGAAGAGACGAATCCAACAGTATATCATTTGCAAGAAACTGAGTTGCATTCGTCGGAGACGACTTTTTGGCCGGAAATTCCGGATTTCTGACATGAAATAGGACGGGCAAATCAACTCCGATTGAGTTGAAATTTCAGTATGTCTGTTGCCTCGACGAGGCGTTTCAGATGGACCGGCCAACCGGCCGGGAACCGACGGCGAACGGCCGGCCGTACTGGCGGCGATTTTTGGGCGAAAAATTGGGTTTTTTTGGGGCACTATTCACTGGAGAGAAAATTTATTTGGGATGAATGGTTTTGGTTTAGGGTTTAGGGTTTTTTTTTAAATAAAATTTTATTTATATACAACAAAAGCGCAGTACAAATAAAACCTAATGGGAGGGAGACTGTGTCAAGACCTCCGCAAAAGGCTATACAATCGCAGCATCAAAACATAAATAACGACATACTACAACAGAGCAACACAAAATACAACAGAACAAAGTGCCAACAAACCAGAAGTTGCCCCGGAATACATCAAGCAAAATTAAACAAAGGGTGGGCAAGGAGAACTCTGCAATGAATGCCCACCACCTAACGCACGAAAAAGAGCAAAAAAGCAAGATCAACCGGAGTCAGGAGGACGCCCGTAGGGCAAACTCGACTGAAGCGCCTTATTACGATAATACCTTCTCTGCTGAGAGCGCGTACGTCCAGGGAGAGGTAAAGATAAGCACTCTGTCAGAGAAGAAGCTACCACACTTATCACACCGACGACACTACCCGAATCAAACTCCAATGAAGGCAAATGTGTAGGATCAGGAATATCAACCAGGGAATCATGAACAGCAGGAGCAAGCTCAACCACCGGAACTGGAACAACCATAGAAACATGAACATCTGCAGCAGAAGAAGACACGACATCAACCATATCCGTAAGCGGAGACGAGATAACTGGAGCCAACTCCTCTGTAGACAAACAACTCACCGCAGCATTCTGCTCCGCCGCTAGCTTACTAAGAAGAGTCTTAAACTTTTGGCTACGGGGTTTCACAGTACCTGAAGACTCACCGGGACCTGAATCATTTGGTAAATCCTGCAGTATCTCATAGTAATTTTTCGTCGAAATAGGCCGAGCCGGATCTTTCTTCACAACAGGTCGGCGTCGGGGACGCTTAGAAACATGCCCTATAAAATCATTATCACTGGACGGTGGCAGATCAGAAGTAACACCCTGAGGCGGCTCACTAGGAGCCTGAAGTGGGGAATCAGATACGACACCCTTACCATGAGGACGTGGCTGGCGCGGGCGATAAGACTTGCCATGACGGGAACAAAACTCAAGAGAATGGCCCAGCATCTTACAATGAGAGCAAAAATGGGGAATTTTCTCGTAAATAACCTCAACAATTTGACTATGATCACCCCATCCTACCCAAATCTTCTCTTGACGAGGCTGAAGCACATCAATCTCAACACAGACCCAAGCAGACCCCCGGGAACCCTCAACAGTAATCTCATCAACCTTCACAGGATTACCTAAAATCTTCGCAATCGAGTATAGACTTTTTTATCATAAAGGTGCAAAGGCAAATTAGGAAATCGAACCCAAACCGGAACAATAGAAGAATCCTCCTCATATTTGAACTCCGGAGTCCATTTAGAAAATCGTATGACAATAGTCCTAATAGAAATCTCAGGTCTCTCCCAAAACTTCAGATAATCCTTCTCACACGAAAGAGTAAGAACCATATGCCCACGAGGAAGAAATTTAACAGTGTGGGAGCCCAACAAACCACAACAAGAAATAGCAGAAATAATCTCCGAATTCGGTGTCAAACCCTGGTTCCCAGAAACTCTCCCTACCAAAGCAAACCGAAAAGGAACAGAGAGGGAAGAAATAACCTGCTCCGGGAATAAAATACCGGTAATTCCATCACGAACGGTCGGAGCAGGTACCTCATCCATCTGATCAACAACATCAGCAAAACTCTGAGCCTGCGAAGATGAAAACGGACGACGAACAATATCCCGAAATGATACCGTTGGAGGAACAGCACGCCCAGAAACCTTCGAAACAGCCGGATCGGGTGAGCACACATGTTGACCTGCCGAGTCAACTTGCGTAACCGGTCGAGTCAACTCGGCCGAGTCAACTCGGCCCACCACCATCGGAGAAGACATTGTGGCTGGAATTTCGGGATTTCGGACAAGAAATTGGACAGGCAAACGACCTCCGATTGAGCTAAAATTTTAGTATGATGATCGCCTCGACGAGGCGCTTCAGGTGCACCGGCGAACCGGCCGGGAACCGGCGACGATCGCCCAGCCGTACTGGCGGCGATTATTGTGGCGAAAATTGGATTTTTTTTTAATTACTATTCACAAGAGAGAAATTTTTTGGGGGCCGTTCTAGGGTTTAGGGTTTAGGGTTTAGGGTTTAGGGTTTTTTAGGGTGGTTTAGGGTTTAGGGTTTTTTAGGGTGGTTTAGGGTTTAGGGTTTAGGGTTTTTTATTTCCGGAAAACACCACCAGATGCGGAGGTTAGGCAGACCCCGACCTGTATATATCCACAAAATAAACAGTAACATAATACAAAATAAAAACCTAAAAGAAGAGGTGGATAAAACCAAAACCTCCTCAAAAAGGCTAAAGTAGTAGAAACGTAAAAACAAAGCAATCTAGGGAAGTAAATACAAAAGCAAAACTAACCCTAGAATACTACTAATGAGCGCCAAAAAACTAAACAAATACAAGCAGCGCTAATGACCCCACATGCTGAGGAAGACAAAATGATGACTGCGAGATGAAAACAGAAGCCAAGCAGAAACTCTCATCCCATAGCCATCACCCTGGTAAATCCAATCTGTCAAAACGAAACTAATCTGATAGGATAGCTGACTAGAGTAACCATCACCCTGGTAAGTCCAATCTATCAAAATCAGGATTCTGCCAACTGTACAAGAACCCATGAACAAAATACTGTCCGGCTTGAAATCCCCTGTGCAAATGCAGTCAAAGCACAAAATGGAGACCGCGATCCAGCCCAAGTCAAAAGCCATAATGTGAATAGAACCCTGAAGCAACAAGCTACAAGGATGTTGCGTCCCGGGGAACAAACACACATCGCAAAAAATATATATCCTGTAAAGCCCAACATGCATGGAGCTCTATCCAATAAAAGCACTGAGACATGTCATGCAGAGCGACCATAACATTCGGCCAGAGTGCGAAACAAGTATGTAGATATATGTATGTGAAATCCTGACGAAGACGCCCTCCAGAGAATATGAGAGGACCAAATAAAAGCACCAATAGGGTGAGTGAAAGAGCCCACCCAACCCCGAGGAGACCAAATATGTAGTGTGCGAGTGTCTGAACCCACTCACACCCGACTAGCAAAATGAGGAAAAAGAGAAACCCCCTACATAACACTACCTGCAAAGAAAAAATAAACATATACATATAGAAAGATAGAAGAAATGGATCCAAGTGAAGGGAAGGGTATGGGCCCTCGCCGCCAACGCATGTACCACTGAATTACCATCCCGGAATATAAGCAAAATATGGACAGACCGCCCCCTCAAAAAGACCAGAATCCTGGATACAATGTGATCAAGACCCCAGCAACATCTACGGGAACGAATGAGCTGAATAGAAGTCAGAGAATCAAGCTCAATCCAAAGAGGGAAAAAAGAATGATCGGAACAAAGAAGAAGACCCCTCCAAACCGCCCAAAACTCAGCCCGGAGAGAAAACCCAGCTCCAATGAACTCACTGAATAAGAGCACCACCCTCCCGGAATCATCCCGAACAACGCCACCAGTAGCAGAGTCCCCAGATAAACCACGCAAGCTCCCATCCACAATAAGCTTGAAGCACCCGGACGGCGGTCGCAGCCAGCGAACAATCGCCGTCCTATGTAATCTGTGGAGAGCAACCGAAATACCCATCGATCTCGCCACATGAAACACACCCATCCAATGTCTGGGCTTGACAATACGCGCAGAGTGGGCGAGACGCAGGTAAGACAAAATCTGGTACTTCACCGTCTCCCCAGAGATGGGAAGATGACGGTGCTTAGCATCGTTCCGCGCAGTCCAGAGGAACCACAGAACGATGCAGGGGAGAAACTCCCGCACATGGCCCCCCTGGGACCAGACCAAGTCTCTTTTCCACGCACTGAGGAACAAACTGAAATCCTCAGTGTCAGGAATACGGACCCGAAAGACGGCGCCAAAGAAACGCCAAACAGACCGAGCAACCGGGCTGCGAAGGAATATGTGTGTGAATGTCTCGTAAATATCACAACACTGACATCTCGAAGCTAATGCAAAACCCCGGCGGTGGAGTACCTCGTCAACTGGGAGCCACTGATGCCAGAATCTCCAGAGGAAGAACGACATGGTATGCCTCAACCAGCTCCGCCAACACGGGCGGAAGATATAAGAAGACGGAGCACGCTGACGGATCAGCTCCCAATCAGATCTCGCTGAAAAAGCACCATCGGAGCTATGAATCCAGCGTGCGAGATCGGGCTCTCCCGAAAGAACAGGAATCAAAACGATCTCCCCGGCAATCGAAGGAGAAACTACCGCACAAAGGCGATCAAAATCCCAGGACCCCTCAGACAAAAACTGAGATATCCGGACATCACGGCCCCCGCGGACCACACACCGGGAGGACAAGGGAGCGTCATCGAGCCATGTGTCATCCCAAAAGGATACATCTCCAAGACCAACGCGCCAGCGAACGCCAGGCTCCGCACGAGGGCGGATCCTAAGGAGACGACGCCAAATGGGGGATATAGAACCACGTGCGGGGACACAGGCAGGAGCATCCAGCCGGCAATACTTTCGGAAGAGGAATCTCGCCCATAGAGAGGAGCCCTGGCGAAATCTGAACCATAAATTTATAGAGAAACATTGCACGAGATCTTTCAATCTGCGGAATCCAAGGCCCCCCTCAAGCACTGGGAGGCAAGCCCGGGACCACCGGGTCCAGTGCCACTTTCTTTCCAGTGGTCTCGACCCCCAGAGGAAGGAATTAAAGGCCCGCTCAAGCTTCTCCATGACAGCCAGAGGTGGCTGAACCACCTGAAACAGATAAATCGGCATGGAGAGGAGCACGCTATGATCAGGGTCATGCGGCTACTCGGGGATAGTGTCCGAGTCTCCCAACCCTCTAACTTCCTACGAACAGACTGTAGGAGGGGCTCAAAAAGGGAGCATGTTCGATTACCCCGATAAAGGGGAACTCCGAGGTACTTGAGGGGCAGATGACCCTCGGCAAACCCGGTGATGCGCAAAAGCCGGCAGCGGAGGCGCCCAGAGCACCTCGGAGGCAAAATCAAAGAACTCTTGGCAGCATTCACACGCTGCCCCGAACAGTTCTCGTAGTGATGCAAAAAGTCTACAAGGCGCTGCATACCACGAGACCCACCACATGCAAAAATAATGACATCATCAGCGTAAGACAGATGGGAAATCAAAATATCACAATCAGAATGATACCCCAACGCAGGATGCTACAGGTATAGGCGGTCAAGGCCACGAGAAAGATACTCCGCCCCCAATATGAAGAGAAGGGGAGACAATGGATCGCCCTGCCGGAGGCCTCTTGTGGAACCAAAAAACCCCGATAGAGAGCCATTGATGTTCACAGAGAAATGACAATGGGAAATACAGGCCGAGACCAAAGCCACAACACGCTCCGAAAAACCAAAATGTCTCAAAACGTCAAATAGGAAATGCCACTGGACCCTATCATAGGCCTTGGCCATATCCAACTTCAAGATGACATTACCACCACGAGTGGGGAGAGTAATGCTGTGAGTGAGCTCCTGGGCAAGGAGAATATTATCAGATATCATCCGGCCCGGAACGAAGCCAGTCTGATTCAGAGAAACAAGCCTCTCCACCACATCCCTCAACCGAGAGTACAACAACTTCGAGATGATCTTGTTCGTGACATTGCACAGGCTGATCGGACGGAAGTCCGACCAAGCGCGTGCACCCTTGACTTTGGGAATCAGAGTGATCGTGTGGCGGTAAAACCCAGAGGCAAAGGAGAACCCTGGAAAAAATCAAGAACAGCACCAAAAACATCCTGATGGACAATCTCCCAGCAATGCTGAAAGAACGCGGAAGAGAAGCCATCAGGGCCAGCAACTCTATCAGGGTGAATGGAGAAGACGGTCGCGCGGACCTCCTCCAAAGAAGGAATCGCAGCAATACCATCATTCTCCACAGCAGAGATAACCGAGGGAAACCCCGAAAAATCAGGGCAATCGAGCGCAAAGGGCTCCCCGGTAAGAAGATCCTGGAAAAACAAGGCTCCCGACTGCTGAATCAAATCCTGAGACGTCAGGCAGACCCCATTCTCCCAAATGCGGAAAATCTTATTCATCACGCGCTTTTTCCTCACCATATTATGGAAGAGTTTGGTGTTCCGCTCACCATCCTCAAGCCAATGGCAAGCCGCTTTCTGTTTCCAAAAATCCGCCTCCATGGCGGTGATACGGGCCAGATCCTCATTGCGATCGGACAGGGAAGTCCAATTCGCGTCAGAAGGATCGGCCTCACAGACAGCCTCGGCTGAACGAACAGCCCACTCAGCCTCAGTGAGTCTATCAAAGATGTTACCAAAAACATCCCGATTCCACCACCGGAGGTGATGCTTGAGACGCTTCATCTTGACAAAAAGTCGAGGCATGCCGCTCAGACTGCAAGGCAGATTCCAATTAAGACCACAGTTTGCAAAAAACCATGGTGCCTAACCCACATACGCTGGAAAAGTCACGAGCTCGGCCCACGGGCAAAAACAGGAGCGGTAACCAAAAGTGGACAGTGATCCGAGACAGTACGAGCGAGATGTTCAACCTGAATCGAGATGAAATGATCTCCCCAATCAACAGAAACCAAGATACTGTCCAACCGCTTCCAAATGGTCTTATTCGTCCAAGTGAACGAAGAGCCCTCAAAACCAGCATCGATCAGGCCAGAATTAAGAATAAAAGTGTTGAACTTCTCCATGGGTAGCAACCTACCACCACGGGAGCCCAAGCACTGAGACGCATCCCTGACGACATTAAAGTCGCCCCCAACCAGCCAGGGACCCAAAACAGGCTTAACCAAAAGCAAAGAAGCCCAAAAATCCCTACGCTGAACCTAATCACATCTAGCATAGACAAAAGAACAAAATATCTATGTCGGCAAGAAAGAGGCAGAGACTCTGATGTGAAGGAACTGTGCATGATCAAAAACACACTCCGCCCTCACATCAGCAGCAAAAAATACCCAGATATGACCGGAGAGATTAGAGATGACTCCAGAAAACCCCAAACGACGAGTCATGTATCTCGGATTCAGATCAATCATGGGCTCCAAAACAGCCAAAACCTTAATCTGTTTCTCCTTCACAAAGGCATGAAGCCTCTGCAGGGACTCCAAACCTCGAAGTCCCCGGATATTCCAGATTAAGCAATTCATGGGGAACGGGTGGAAGAAGGATTCGATCGCTTTTTACGCGATCGCCGACCATCATCCTGAGTTCTTTTCCTGGGATTGGACATGTCAGTGTCAAGGATACTACATTTAGACCCACAACTAACTCCAGACACAGAATGTCGATCAAAATCCTGATCAGGATCATCAGCCGACATGTGACTGGGAATCATTTCAAGAATGGGGGGTCCCTGTCGAGCGATAAACTCGTCCAGCATAGATGTGGCATCAGCAGGGGATGCAGGAAGGGATGGGACCGAGTGACTGCTATGATTTTCAATACAAACCTCCGGGTTGACAAACACAGTCACCACATCCTGGCGTGGAGATCCAAGGTCATCCACGCAATCCACATAATGAGCACTCTCATCGTCCTCAGCCACCGTGACCTCAGGGCGGTCAGAAATAGGGGCCTCCTGATTAAAACTCAAACCAACAGAGGGATCAGTAACACCTAATCCAAGCTCCTCAGAGCCTACCTCTGTCTCCTGTAAATGGGAAAGAACTCCAAAAGAGTTCGAAGCAAGAGGGTCAGCCCTCGGAAGAGCCTGACGAACAGGCCTCCGTCTCTGTCTACGTCGGGGACCATGGCCATTGACATGAAGCTGGGGCTGTGGTCCCGGGACAATGACAGGAGCAGCACCCTCAGGAGGTGCCGGAGCAGGAGGGGCCTCCGGCTGAGGAAAGTCTCGATCAGCAGGCTTGGATCGAGCAGGTTTCGGATTTTTCCCATGGGAATAACAAACGTTGGTCGAATGACCCAACATCTTGCAATCCAGGAATTACCCAGGGATTTTCTCATAAACAACATCAATCTCCTGAGTATGAGCACCCCAGCCCTCCCAAATTTGCTTAACGGGTGGTTCCAACACATTCAACTCCACACAGACTCGAGCAAAAGCGCTCCGAGAGGAGTTAGCAGTAAAGTCATCCATTTTCACCGGGTTGCCCAAAATCTTGGCAAGGGCAAAAAGACTTTTCTTGTTAAACAGGTGAATGGGCAAACCCGGGAGACGCACCCAAACAGGGGCGATGGGAGATTCTTCCTGAAGATTGAATTCCGGGGTCCATTTGGAGAAACGGATCCCGAGAGGTCCCACCATCATCTGCCCACGCATCCAAAAGAACGCATAATCCTCCTCACAATGAAGTGAAAGGATCAGAAAACCCCGAGGCAAGAACCTCAAATCAAAAGATCGCTTCAATCCCAAACGAGAAAATGCCGCAAAAATTTCCGAGTTCGGGACTAAGGATCTATTACCAGAAATCTTCCCAACTAAAGAAAACTTAAAAGGCTCGGTCAGAGAAGACATTACCTCATCCGGGATAAAAATACCCGGTTTCCCATTCTTAAGAGTCGGCAGGGGGATTTCATCCATAGCATTCACGACATCTTCAAAGCCATTCTTCCCCGAGCGAGCTGAAGTAGGAGCCAGAGCATCCCTAAATGACACCGGAAACGTCTTAGTCGCCCGAGAATCAGATTTAGAAGCCGAACCAAAGTTGTTGACTGTCGAGTGAACACGGTCAACTCGCTCAGTTGACCCGACCGAGTTGACCGTCGGAGATGTACCAAAGATCGGCGACGGCGAGGAGACCACAGAACTGGTCTTCAATCCTTTAGAACTGGGCATAAGAGGGGTCGATTGAACCAAAGAAGGGGAGGAAAATCGAGTTTGACCTTGAAATTGGGGGTTTCCGACCGGTGGCCGGAAACCCGAAATTGATGGAGGCAAAACTCTACCCATGACTGGACGACCAACATGTGAAGAGGAATTGAAGAAATTCGCTGGGACGGCGCCAGAATTTGAAGATGAAGGAGACGTGAAAACGCTGTCCGGCGCAGGAAGCGTAGATCTAAAATTGCAAGTCGATGCGAACACCGTTGGAGCTGATTCCAGTGTCATTGGCTTCTTCTCAGAGGGAGGATTACAGATCGGGAGCCCTTTTGAACAAAGGTGTCCGGAATTGGCCGGAATCGACGAAAAACTCTTCGCCTGTGAAGTGAACAGTGCCGCCGTGGGAAGAAATGGTGAAAGCTCCTGGACGGCGGAAGTAGGTGGTCGCGGAGGGGTGGCAAAAGCTTCACCATGAAAAGGCGATTCCAGTGGACCATGTCCGGCGCCGGGAAGAGCAGTGGTCGGCGCCGGCGAAGCCAGAACAAAAGTAGGCACATTTTTGATCGAAAAATTGGCGGTGTTGGCCGGCCGGGATCCGGCGGCGGTAGCATGGTGGCGATTGGTGGTGAATAATGACAAAGTAGTGTGTTTTTTCTTACGCTTTTAGTGTGTGTTTTTTCAGAGAAAATTTTTTGGGGGCGAATGGTTTTTTTTTTGTTTAGGGTTTACGGTTTTTTTTTTTTTAAAAAAAAGAAAACAACGCCGGAAGCGGGGAGGGGGGGGGGGGGTTAGGTAGACCCCTACCTGTATATATCATCAATCACAGAAATACAAGATAAAACCTAAAGAGAGGATGACAACACCAAGATCTCTCAAAAGGCTAGTCAAACTAAATATACAAACAAAAACCTAGAGTGGCAAATACTTAAGCCAGAAACTAATCACTAGGGAAAGCGAATAATACAAATGAACGCCTAAGAGCAGCGCTAGATACATGAAAATAAATCCAAACCGATCTAACCAATAAAAATCCAGCTCAGAAGTAGGTGCAAAAGACCACCGATGGTACCCATCTCTGAGCCGTCTGTCAATGTAAGGCCAAACTAAAAAATACATCATAGTCCAAGATCTGACTGCTGTACAGGATCGCGCAGTCAAAATAGTAAGCAGCTGGGAAGTGACTGTGCAAAAACAGTCGAAGCACGGAAGGAGGTCCGCAATGCAGCTCAAGTCATAAAAGCTCCAAATCCCAAGAGGAGAGAGAAAACTGTCGGAGCTCATCACGTCAGAACTGCAAGCATGAATCACACGACTGTAACTATAAATGGAGCTCCAGGACAGAGAAATCACTGAGATACAACATCCAGATGCACCATAGCAGTCGGAAAAACATAAGGTAAGAAATCGGCGGGCAAGGAGAAGCCTGCAGTTAACGCCTGCCAGATAACAGGGTAGTCCAAAGAAAAGTACCAACGGAGAAAGTGCTGGGACCCACCCAAACCCAAATGAACAAAACAAGGAGGGTGCAAGTGTTTGGACACACATGCACAGAACAAATATGAGTAGAGAACAACCTCCAAGAAATAAAGACCTGCAATAAAAAATACATACATACATATATAACATGAGATAAAAAGAAAGAGATCCAAAAGAAAGGAGGGGCTGCAAATGGCTAAGAATATCTGTATCGGAGGTATGGCAGCCCTGAACGATCAGAGCGGGCTAGGATGGAGATGTGACTGGGTAAGGAAGGACCTAACTCTAAGGTAAAGTGCCTAAGGTCATGGGCCCTCGCCACCAACGCATCCGCCACCGAATTACCCTCCCGGAATATATGCGAAATATGAACAGACCGCCCCCTCAAAAAGACCAGAATCCTAGATACAATGTGATCAAGACCCCACCAACATCGACGGGAACGAATGAGCTGAATAGAAGTCAGAGAATCAAGCTCGATCCAAAGAGAGAAAAAAGAATGATCGGAACAAAGGAGAAGACCCCTCCAAACCGCCCAAAGCTCAGCCCGGAGAGAAGACCCAGCTCTATTGAACTCGCTGAATGAGAGCACAACCCTCCCGGAATCATCTCGAACAACGCCACCAGCAGCAGAGTCCCCAGATATACCACGCGAGCTCCCATCCACGTTAAGCTTGAAGCACCCGGACGGCGGTCGCAGCCAGCGAACAATCGCCATCCTATGGAATTTGTGGAGGGCAATCGAAATACCCATCGATCTCGCCACATGGAACACACCCAGCCAATGTCAGGGCTTGACAGTACGCGCAGAGTGGGCGAGACGGAGATAAGACAAAATCTGGTATTTCACCGTCTCCCCAGATACCGGAAGATGACGGTGCTTAGCATCATTCCGAGCAGTCCAGAGGAACCACAGAACGATGCAGGGGAGAAACTCCCGCACATGGCCCCCCTTGGACCAGACCAAGTCCCTCTTCCACGCACTGAAGAACAAATTGAAATCTCAGTATTGGGAATACGGACCCGAAAAACGGCTCCAAAGAAACGCCAGACAGACCGAGCAACCGGGCTGCGAAGGAATATGTATGTGAATGTCTCGTACATATCACAACACTGACATCTCGAAGCTAACGCAAAACCCCGGCGCTGGAGCACCTCATCTACTGGGAGCCACTGATGCCAGAATCTCCAGAGGAAGAACGACATGGTAGGCCTCAACCAGCTCCCCCAACACGGGCGGAAGATATCAGAAGACGGAGCACGCTGACGGATCAGCCCCCAAGCAGATCTCACAGAAAAGGCACCATCGGAGCTATGGATCCAACGTGCCAGATCAGGCTCTCCCGAAAGAACAGGAATCAAAACAATCTCCTCGGCAACCAAAGGAGAAACTACCGCACAAAGGCGATCAAAATCCCAGGACCCCTCAGACAAAAACTGAGAGAACCGGACATCACGGCCCCCGCAGACCACACACCGGGAAGACAAAGGAACGTCCCCGATCCAAGTGTCATCCCAAAAAGATACATCTCCAAGTCCAACACGCCAACGAATGCCAGGCTCCGCACGAGGGCGAACCCTAAGGAGACGACGCCAAATGGGGGATATAGAACCACGGGCGGGGACACAGGCAGAAGCATCCAGACGGCAATAATTCCGAAAAAGGAATCTCGCCCAGAGAGAGGAGCCCTGCCTAAATCTAAACCACAATTTTATAGAAAAGCATTCCACGAGATCTTTCAATCTACGGAAGCCAAGGCCATCCTCAAGCACGGGGAGGCATTAAAGGTCAGCTCAATCTTCTCCATGACAGCCATAGGTGGCTGAACCACCTGAAACAGTTAAATCGGCATGGAGAGAAGCACGCTGCGTATCAGGGTCATGCGGCTATCCGGAGAGAGGGTCCGAATCTCCCAACCCTCTAACTTTCACGAACAGACTGTAGGAGGGGCTCAAAAAGAGAGCATGTCCGATTACCCCGATAAAGAGGAACTCCGAAGTACTTGAGGGGCAGATAACCCTCAGCAAACCCGGTGATGCGCAAAAGCCGGGATCCGAGGCGCCCAGAGCACCGCGGAGGCAAGATCAAAGAACTCTTGGCAGCATTCACACGCTGCCTCGAACAATTCTCGTAGTGATGCAGAAAGTCGACAAGGCGCTGCATACCACGAGACCCACCACTGGCGAAAATAATGACATCATCAGTATAAGCAAGGTGGGAAATCAAAATATCACAATCAGAACGGTACCTGAGCGAAGGATGCTGCAGGCAGAGTCGGTCAAGACCAAGAGAAAGATACTCCGCCCCCAATATGAAAAGCAGGGGGGACAGGGGATCACCCTGTCTGAGACCTCTAGTGGAGCTAAAGAATCCCGAAAGAGAGCCATTAATGTTCACGGAGAAGTGACAGCGAGAAATGCAGGCCGAGACCATCTCCACAACCTGCTCCGAGAAGCCAAAGTGCCGTAAAACCTCAAAGAGAAAAGGCCATTGGACTCTGTCATAGGCCTTGGCCATATCCAACTTCAGAATAACATTACCGCCATGAGTGGGGAGAGTGAGACTGTGAGTGAGCTCCTGTGCAAGGAGAATATTATCAGAAATCATCCGACCCGGAACGAAACCACTCTGATTCAAAGAAATAAGTCTCTCCACCACAACCCTCAGCCGAGAATACAATAGCTTAGATATGATCTTGTTCGAGACATTACACAGACTGATCGGACGGAAATCTGACCAAGCATGTGCACCCTCGACTTTGGGAATCAGAGTAATCGTAGTGGCGGTAAAACCCGTCGGGAGTGGAGAACCCCGGAATAAGTCCAGGACAACATCATAAACATCCTGATGAACAATCTCCCAGCAATGCTGAAAGAACACCGAGGAGAATCCATCAGGCGCAGCAACACTATCAGGATGGATGGAGAAGACGGTCGCGCGGACTTCTTCCAAAGAAGGGATCGCAGCAATACCATCATTCTCCGCAGCAGAAATAAGCGATGGGAACCCCGAAAAATGAGGATAGTCAAGCGCAGAGGGTTCCCCAGTAAGTAAATCCTGGAAAAACGAGGCTCCCGACTGCTGGATCAACTCAGGAGATGTCAGGCAGACCCCGTTATCCCAGACGCGGAAAATCTTATTCGTCACCCGTTTCTTTTTCACCATGTTGTGAAAGAGTTTGGTATTCCGCTCACCATCCTCTAACCAGTGAAAAGCAGCTTTCTGTCTCCAAAAATCCGCTTCCATAGTGGTAACACGAGCCAGATCCTCATTTCGATCAGAAAAGAAAGTCCAATTCAACTCAGAGAGATCGGCCTCACAGACAACCTCAGCAGATCGAACAGCCCTCTACGCCTCAGTGATTTTATCGAAAATGTTCCCAAAAACATCCCGATTCCACCACTTGAGGTGATCCTTGAGGCGCTTCATTTTAGCAAAAAGGCGATGCAAGCCACTCAGATTGCAAGGCAAATTCCAATTAAGCCTAACAGTCTACAAAAAACCATGATGCCGAATCCACATACGCTGAAAGCGAAACGAACTCGGCCCACGGGGAAAAACTGGAGCGGTAATCAAAAGCGGACAGTGGTCAGAAACAGTATGGGCAAGATGTTCAACCCGAATGGAGCTGAAATAATCACCCCAATCAACGGAAACAAAAACCCTGTCCAACCGCTTCCAAATGGTCCTATCTGTCCAAGTGAACGAAGACCCCTCAAAACCCGCATCAACAAGACCAGAATCCAAAATGAAAGTGTTGAACTCCTCCATGGGTAGCAGCCTACCACCACGGGTGCCCAAACACTCAGACGCATCTCTGACGACATTAAAGTCACCCCCAACCAGCCATGGACCCAGGGCAGGCTTAACCTGAAGAAGGGAAGCCCAAAGATCTCTGCGCTCAATGTAGTCGCAGCTGGCATAAACAAATGAACAAAAAACCTCAGTCGGCAAAAAAGAGGAAGGCACCTTGATGTGCAGGAACTGAGCATGATCAAAGGCACACTCAGCCCTCACATCAGCAGCAAAAAATACCCAAATATGACCAGAGAGATTTGAAATGACTCTAGAGAAGCCCCGACGGCGAGTCATAAATCTCTGATCCAACTCAATCATCGGCTCCAAAATAGCCAGAACCTTAACATGTTTCTCCTTCACCAAGGCATGAAGCCTCTGCTGGGACTCCGATTTCCGAAGCCCCCGGATATTCCAGATCATGTAATTCATAAAGTGTGGGCATCAGGATCACTCTGCCGCCTCTTGGACGACTCATCAAGATCGTCCACCTTTCTCTTATTCACCTCAGACATACTAATGTCCGGAACACCAGACGCAGAGTGTCTATCAAACCACGAGTCGGGGTCCTCCTCAGACACCTGTCTGGCAACCAACTCACAAACAGGGGACCCCTGTCTAACAAGCAGTTCCTCCACCATGGAGGAAACCTCCGGAGAGGCAGGGAGGGAAGAAATAGAATGGCTACTGTGATTCCCCAAGCATAGAACTCAATCACCAAACAACACCGCCACCCCAAATTTTGGAGAGCCCAGCTCATCCATACAATCCTCAAAAGGAATAGAGTCATCCTTCTCAAGAACCTGACCAAAAGACGGAGCAGGCACCCCAACTGTGCCCGAAGTGAGCACCTCAATAACGGAAGTACCCGAATGATCAAGGCCAACGCCCACAGGAGAATTCTGCTCCAAGGGCACATCTCCATGAAAACCAACACCCACATCCCCTAAGGGAAGAACATCATCAGTAGTGTCCCCAAAAACCTTGGAATCACTACCTCGCTCCGCCTCCGCCTGCCAAGGTGAAAAGACATCAAAAGCGTTCGAGGTACCCGTCGGGACAACATGCTCAGCAGGAGGTGCCCTCACATGAGGAACACGAGGCGCAGCCCGCCTCCGTCTCCTGCGCTTAGGGCCAACGAATTGATCAGGATTCGGGTCCTGAGGACCCTGAACAACCTCAGAGGCTACACCCTCCTGGTGTGGCTTGCCCACAGTCTCCTCATGAATCGGGGGAACAGGACCAGCAGGCCTGGTCCGGACTTGACGGGGATTCTTCCAATGCGAATAACAAACAGTGTTCGCATGCCCCAGCATTTCGCAATCAGTACAATAAGCTGGGATCTTCTCATAGACTACCTCGATCTCCTGTACGTGATCTCCCAGGACTCCCAGATTGACTGGACAGGGGGCTCCAAGACATTGATCTCAACACAAATGCGAGCAAAGGCTCCTCGAGTACCATCTGCTGTGTGATCTTCAATCTTAATGGGAGTGCCCAAAAGCTTCGCAAGAGCACAAAGGCTCTTCTTGTCATAAATATGGAGTGGTAACTCCGGAAGTCGGACCCAAACCGGGGCAAGTAGAGACTCCGCCTGGAAATTGAACTCCGGGGTCTATTTGGAGATTCTGATACCAAGTGGACCGATAAACAGTCTGACCCTGGTCCATAGACGTGCATAATGCTCCTCACAGGAGAGGACAATCACAAGAAAAGCCCTTGGCAAGAATTTCAAATTATACGGTCGCCCAAAACCGAAATTGGTAAAAGCCGCAGATATAGCATGATTGGGCACAATCGATCGGTTGCCAGAAATTTTACCGACCAAAGCAAACTTGAACGAAGCCAATAAAGATGAAATGGTCTCATCCGAGAAGTGAATGCCTGGTTTACCGTCCTTAAATGACGGCGCAGGCATCTCATCCATCGACCCAAGAACATCCTCGAAGCTGTTCTTCGGACGACGGGGCCAAAACATCGCGAAATGACAGTGGTGGTGTAACAGTAGCAAAAGGGCCAGAAAAACCCGAAGAAGTACCTGGATTAACCGAAGCGACTTTCCGCGATCTCGGGTTTGACCGTTGACCATTGACCGTTGACCGTAGACTGTTGACCGTTGGGGGGGCGGCAATTCAGGTGGAGTGGTGAACCGGCCGGGAACCGGCGGCGGCGGCATGGCGGCGGGGCAGCAAGGGTTGGGCGATTTTTTAGGGAAATTTTGGGTTTTTTGAAATTGAGAGCATTTTTTCAAGTTGGGTCCATTTAGGGTTTTGGGTTTAGGGTTTAGGGTTTTGGGTTTTGGGTTGGGGTTTAGGGGTTAGGGTTGAGGGTTGAGGGTTTAGGGTTTAGGGTTTTTTAGGGTTTACGGTTTAGGGTTTTTTTTTTTTCCGGAAAACACCGCCGGATGCGGGGGATTAGGCAGACCCCTACCTGTATATATCCACAAGATAAAAAGTGACAGCGGAAAGAAAACCTAAAAGAGGAGAGTACTATATCAAGACCTCCTCAAAAAAGCTAAACCAGTAGAAACATAAAGACAAAGTAGCCTAGGGACATAAATACATACGTAAGCAAAATAACCCTAGACTACAACAAAAAGTGCACCAGAAACTAATCAAATACGAGCAGCGCTAAGAGTCAACACGCCGAAGAAGACCAAATGATAACTGGGAGATGAGTGCTGAATCCATGAAAAAACTCTCATCTCGGAGCCATCACCCTGAAGAATCCAATCAGTCTAAACGACTCTAATCTTAGACCGGGTAACTGTATGAAGCCCAGCAATCAAAATAAGATCTGGCCAGGAAATCACTGTACAATGACGATAAAAGAGCAAAATGTAGATCGCAATCCAGCCAGAACAAAAAAGATCCAGCATCTGAAGTATAAATCTGACGAAGGTATCATAACAATGAAGAGGATCGTCCGGAAATAATCCCTGGAACCATCACGACATCCAGTAAACTCCTATAAAAGAACTGATACGGCGGGCAAGGAGAACCTGCAGTAAACGCCCGCCAGGGACCAGAAATGGACCAAAGAGAGGCACAAACAGAAATAGCGCTCTAGGGAATATTAGAGGGCCAAAGAAAAGCACCAAGAGGGTAAGTGCAAGAGCCCACCCAATCCCGAGGAGACCAAACATGTAGTGTGCGAGTGTCTGGGCCCACTCACACCAGACTGGCAAAACGGGGAAAAGAGAAACCCCCAAAAGATCAGTACCTGCAAAGAAAAAATACATATATATATATAGAAAGACTGAAGAAATGGATCCAAGTGAAGGAATGGGATGCAAACAGCTAAGAACATCTATACCTCAGGTAGGGAAGTCCGGAGGTATCCGAACATGCAAGTATGGAAATGTGACTAGGGAGGGAGGGACCTAACTCTAAGGTAAAGTGCCTAAGGGTATGAGCCCTCGCCGCCAACGCATCCGCCACCGAATTACCCTCGCGGAATATATGAGAAATATGAACAAACCGCCCCCTCAGAAGGACCAAAATCCTGGAAACAATGTGATCAAGACCCCAGCAACATCGACGGGAACGAATGAGCTGAATAGAAGTAAGAGAATCAAGCTCGATCCAAAGAGGGAAAAAAGAATGACCTGAACAAAGGAGAAGACCCCTCCAAACCGCCCAAAGCTCAGCCCGGAGAGAAAAACCCAGCTCCGATGAACTCGCTGAATGAGAGCACAACCCTCCCGGAATCATCCCGAACAACGCCCCAAGCAGAGGAGTCCCCAGATAGACCACGCGAGCTCCCATCCACATTAAGCTTGAAACACCCGGATGGCAGTCGTAGCCATCGAACAATCGCCGTCCTATGGAATCTGTGGAGAGCGACCGAAATACCCATCAATCTCGCCACACGAAACACACCCATCCAATGTCTGGGCTTGATAGTACGCGTAGAGTGGGCAAGACGCAGGTAAGACAAAATCTGATACTTCACCGTCTCCCCAGAAACAGGGAGATGACGGTGCTTAGCATCGTTCCGCACAGTCCAGAGGAACCACAGAACGATGCAGGGGAGAAACTTCTGCACATGGCCCCCACGGAGAGAGGGTCCGAATCTCCCAACCCTCTAACTTCCTACGAACAGACTGTAGGAGGGGCAAGAAAATGGAGCATGTCCGATTACCCCAATAAAGGGGAACTCCGATGTACTTGAGGGGCAGATGACCCTCGGCGAACCCGGTGATGCGCAAAAGCCGGGAGCGGAGGCGCCCAGAGCACCTCCGAGGCAAAATC
Source organism: Primulina tabacum (assembly GCF_025594145.1). NCBI lineage: Eukaryota > Viridiplantae > Streptophyta > Magnoliopsida > Lamiales > Gesneriaceae > Primulina > Primulina tabacum. The sequence continues at coordinate 308,708 of NC_134562.1, read as the reverse complement.
AAAGAACTCTTGGCAGCATTCACACGGTGCCCCGAACAGTTCTCGTAGTGATGCAGAAAGTCTACAAGGTGCTGCATACCAGGAGACCCACCACTGGCAAAAATAATGACATCATCAGCATAAGCCAGGTGGGAGATCAAAATATCACAATCAGAACGGTACCTGAGCGCAGGATGCTGCAGGTAGAGGCGGTCAAGGCCACAAGAAAGATACTCCGCCCCCAAAATGAAGAGAAGGGGAGACAATGGATCGCCCTGCCGGAGGCCTCTGGTGGAACCAAAAAACCCCGATAGAGAACCATTGATGTTCACGGAGAAATGACAATGGGAAATACAGGACGAGATCAAAGCCACAACACGCTCTGAAAAACCAAAATATCTCAAAACGTCAAATAGGAAATGCCACAGAACCCTATCATAGGCCTTGGCCATATCCAACTTCAAGATGACATTACCACCACGAGTGGGGAGAGTAATGCTGTGAGTGAGGTCCTGGGCAAGGAGAATATTATCCGAGATCATCCGACCCGGAACGAAGCAACTCTTATTCGGGGAAACAAGTTTCTCCACCACATCCCTCAACCGAGACTACAACAGCTTCGAGATGATTTTGTTGGTGACATTGCACAGACTGATCGGACGGAAGTCCGACTAGGCGCGTGCACCCTCGACTTTGGGAATCAGAGTGATCGTGGTGGCGGTAAAACCCTGAGGCATAGGAGATCCCTGGAAAAAATCAAGTACAACACCAAAAACATCCTGATGGACAATCTCCCAGCAATGCTGAAAGAACGCCGAAGAAAAGCCATCAGGGCCAGCAACGCTATCAGGGTGAATGGAGAAGACGGTCACGCGGACCTCCTCCAATGAGGGAATCGCAGCAAAACCATCATTCTCCACGGCAGAGATAACCGAGGGAAAATCCGAAAAATCAGGGCAATCGAGCGCAGAGGGCTCCCCGGTAAGAGGATCCTAGAAAAACAAGGCTCCCGACTGTTGAATCAAATCCTGAGACGTCAGGCAGACCCCATTCTCCCAAATGCGGAAAATTTTATTGGCCACGCGCTTTTTACTCACCATATTATGGAAGAGTCTGGTGTTCCGCTCACCATCCTCAAGCCAATGGCAAGCCGCTTTCTATTTCCAAAAATCCGCCTCCATGGCGTTGATACAGGCCAGATCCTCATTGCGATCAGACAGTGAAGTCCAATTCGCATCAGAAGGGTCGGCCTCACAGACAGCCTCGGCTGAACGAACAGCCCCCTCAGCCGCAGTGAGTCTATCAAAGATGTTACCAAAAACATCCCTATTCCACCACCGGAGGTGATGCTTAAAACGCTTCATCTTGGCAAAAAGCCGAGGCTTGCCGCTCAGACTGCAAGGCAGATTCCAATTAAGTCTCACAGTCTGCAAAAAACCATGGTGCCTAACCCACATACGCTGGAAGCGAAACGAGCTCGGCCCACGGGAAAAAACAGGAGCGGTAACCAAAAGCGAACAATGATCCGAGACAGTACGAGCGAGATGTTCAACCCAAATCGAGCTGAAATGATCTCCCCAATCAACAGAAACCAAGACCCTGTCCAACCGCTTCCAGATGGTCTTATTCGTCTAAGTGAACGAAGACCCCTCAAAACCAGCATCGATCAGGCCAGAATCAAGAATAAAAGTGTTGAACTTCTCAATGGGTAGCAACCTACCACCACAGGAGCCCAAGCACTCAGACGCATCCCTGACGACATTAAAGTCGCCCCCATCCAGCCAGGGACCCAAAATAGGCTTAAGCAAAAGCAAGGAAGCCCAAAGATCCCTACGCTGAACATAATCACATCTAGCATAGATAAAAGAACAAAATATCTCTGTCGGCAAGAAAGAGGCAGATACTCTGATGTGAAGGAATTGAGCATGATCAAAAACACACTCCGCCCTCACATCAGCAGCAAAAAATACCCAGATATGACCGGAGAGATTAGAGATGACTCCAATAAACCCCAAACGGCGAGTCATGAATCTCGGATCCAGATCAATTATGGGCTCCAAAACAGCCAAAACCTTAATCTGTTTCTCCTTCACAAAGGCATGAAGCCTCTGCTGAGACTCCGAACCTCGAAATCCCCGGCTATTCCAGATTAAGCAATTCATAGGGAACGGGTGGAAGAATGATCCGATCGCTTTTTACGCGATCGCCGATCGTCATCCTGAGGTCTTTTTCTGGGATTGGACATGTCAGTGTCCAGAATACTACACTCAGACCCACAGTTAACTCCAGACACAGAATGTCGATCAAAATCCTGATCGGGATCATCAGCCGACATGTAACTGGGAATAATCTCAAGAATAGGGGGTCCCTGTCGAGCAATCAACTCGTCCAGCATAGAAGTGGCATCAGCAGGGGATGCAGGAAAAGATGGGACCGAGTGGCTGCTATGATTTTCAATACAAACCTCCAGGGGGACAAACACAGTCACCACATCCGGGCGTGGAGATCCAAGGTCATCCACGCAGTCCACAAAAGGAACACTCTCATCGTCCTCAGCCACCGTGACCTCAGGGCGGTCAGAAATAAGGGCCTCCTGATGAGAACTCAAACCGACAGAGGGATCAAGAACACCTAATCCAAGCTCCGCAGAGCTTACCTCTTTCTCCTGCAAATGGGAAAGAACTCCAAAAGAGTTCGAAGCAAGAGGATCATCCCTCGGGAGAGCCTGACGAACAGGCCTCCGCCTCTGTCTACGTCGGGGACCTTGGCCATTGACATGAAGCTGGGGCTGTGGTCCCGGGACAATGACAGGAACAGCACCCTGAGGAGGTGCCGGAGCAGGAGGGGCCTCTGGCTGAGGAGGGTCTCGATCAGCATGCTTGGATCGAGCAGGTTTTGGATTTTTCCCATGGGAATAGCAAACGTTTGTCGAATGACCCAACATTTTGCAATCCAAGCAATACCCAAGAATTTTTTCATAAACAACATCAATCTCCTGAGTATGATCACCCCAGCCCACCCAAATTTGCTTAACGGGTGGTTCCAACACATTCAGCTCCACACAGACTCGAGCAAAAGCACTCCGAGAGGAGTCAGCAGTAAAGTCATCCATTTTCACCGGGTTGCCCAAAATCTTGGCAAGGGCAAAAAGACTTTTCTTGTTAAACAGGTGAATGGGAAAACCCGAGAGACGCACCCAAACAGGGGCGATGGGAGATTCTTCCTGAAAATTGAATTCCGGGGTCCATTTGGAGAAACGGATCCCGAGAGGACCCACCATCATCTGCCCACGCGTCCAAAAGAACGCATAATCCTATTCACAATGAACTGAAAGGATCAGAAAACCCCGAGGCAAGAACCTCAAATCAAAAGATCGCTTCAATCCCAAACGAGCAAAAGCCGAAGAAATTCCCGAGTTTGGGACTAAGGATCTATTACCAGAAATCTTCCCAACTAAAGAAAACTTAAAAGGCTCTGTCAGGGAAGACATTACCTCATCCGGGAAAAAAATACCCGGTTTCCCATCCTTAAGAGTTGGTGGGGGCATTTCTTCCAAAGCATCCACGACATCTCCAAAGCCATTCTTCCCCGAACGAGGGGCAGTAGGAGCCAGAGCATCCCTGAATGACACCGGAAACGTCTTAGTCGCCCGAGAATCATATTTAGAAGCAAAACCCGAGTTGTTGACTGTCGAGTGAACACGGTCAACTCGTTGAGTTGACCCGACCGAGTTGACCACCGAGTCGACCACCAGAGATTTATCCAAGATCGGCGACGGCGAGGAGAACATAGAACCGGTCTTCAATCCACTAGAACCAGGCAGCAGAGGGGCCGATTGCATCAAAGAGTGTGACGAAATTCGATTTTGCCCTAGAAATTGGGGGTTTCCGACCGGTGGCCGGAAACCGGAAATTGAATGAGGCAAAATCCTACCAATGAGTGGACGATCATGCTCTGAAGAGGAATTGAAAAAACTTGCCGTGACGGCGCCGGAATTTGACGGAGAATGGGATGTGAACGGCGCGACAGAACCACCAAACGTAGATCTAAAATTGACGCCGGAGGAGAACACCATTGGGCCCGATTCCGATGGCAATAGCTTCATCTCAGAGTGGGGATTCCAGATCGGGAGCCCTTTTTCACAAAGGTTGTCGGAATCAGCCGGAATCGGAGAAAAACCAGTCTCCTGCGTAGTGAACAGTACCGGCGAGGCTTCAATCGAAAAATGCGACGGAACGGCGAAGTTATCAGTTCGCGCATGCGTGGGAAACTGACGGGGAGGTTGAGGCGAGTCTAATGGATGGTCGCCGGCACCAAGAGGAGCGACGGTGACCGGCGGCGAAGGTGGTGAAGAAACGACCGAGATTTCGGTCGGGAAAATGGAGGGGCAATCGGGCATGGAATGGTCTGATTTTTTGATATGTTGGTCGCCGTGATGAGGCGGTTCAGACGGGGTGGTTGGCCGGCCGGGATCCGGCGGCGGTGGCATGGCGGCGGCTAGGGCGTGAATAGTGACTGTTTAGTGTGTTTTTTCGCACCTTTGCTGTGTGTTTTTTTCAGAGAAAATTTTTTGGGGGCGAATGGTTTGGTTTAGGGTTTAGGGTTTTTTTTTTTTTTTCCGGAAAACACCGCCGGATGCGGGGGGGTTAGGCAGACCCCTACCTGTATATATCCACAAAATAAAAAGTAACAGCAGCAGAAAGAAAACCTAAAAGAGGAGGGGGACTATACCAAGACCTCCTCAAAAAGGCTAAACCAGTAGAAACATAAAGACAAAGTAGCCTAGGGACATAAATACATAAGCAAAAATAACCCTAGACTACGACAAAAAGTGCGCCAGAAACTATTGAAATACGAGCAGCTCTAAGAGCCAACACGCCGAAGAAGACCAAATGATAACTGGGAGATGAGTGCGGAATCCATGAAGAAACTCTCATCTCTGAGCCATCACCCTGAAGAATCCAATCTGTCAAAACGACTCTAATCTGAGATCGGGTATATGTATGAATCCCATCAGTCAAAATAAGATCTGGCCAGGAAATCACTGTACCATGACGATAAAAGGCAAAATGAAGATCGCAATCCAGCTAGAACAAAAAAAAGGTCCACCATCTGAAGTATAAATCTGACGAATGTATCATAACAATGAAGAGGATCGTCCGGAAATAATCCCTGGAACCACCACGACATCCAGTAAACTCCTGTAAGAGAACTGATACGGCGGGCAAGGAGAACCTGCAGTAAACGCCCGCCAGGGACCAGAAATGGACCAAAGAGAGGCACAAACAGAAATAGCGCTCCAGGGAATATGAGAGGGCCAAAGAAAAGTACCAATAGGGTAAGTGCACGAGCCCACCCAATCCCGAGGAGACCAAACATGTAGTGTGCGAGTGTCTGGGTCCATTCACACCAGACTGACAAAACGGGGGAAAAGAGAAACCCCCAAAAAAACAGTACCTGCAAAGGAAAAATATACATATACATATAGAAATACCGAAGAAATGGATCCAAGTGAAGGAATGGGCTGCAAACAGCTAAGAACATCTATATCTCAGGTAGGGAAGCCCGGAGGTATCCGAACGTGCAAGTATGGAAATGTGCCTAGGGAGGGAGGGACCTAACTCTAAGGTAAAGTGCCTAAGGGTAAGGGCCCTCGCCGCCGATGCATCTGCCACCGAATTACCCTCCCGGAATATATGCGAAATATGAAGAGACCGCCCCCTCAAAAGGACCCGAATCCTGGATACAATGTGATAAAGACCCCAGCAACATCGACGGGAACGAATGAGCTGAATAGAAGTCAGAGAATCAAGCTCGATCCAAAGAGGGAAAAAAGAATGATCAGAACAAAGGATAAGACCCCTCCAAAGCGCCCAAAGCTCAGCCCGAAGAGAAGACCCAGCTCCGATGAACTCGCTGAATGAGAGCACAACCCTCCCGGAACCATCCCGAACAACGCCACCAACAGAGGAGTCCCCAGATATACCACGCGAGCTCCCATCCACATTAAGCTTGAAACACCCAGATGGCGGTCGCAGCCAGCGAACAATCGCCATCCTATGGAATTTGTGCATAGCAACCGAAATACCCAGCAATCTCGCCACATGAAACACACCCAGGCAATGTCTGGGCTTGACAGTACGCGTAGAGTGGGCAAGACGCAGGTAATACAAAATCTGATACTTCACCGTTTCCCCAGAAACAGGGAGATGACAGTGCTTAGCATCGTTCCGCGCAGTCGAGAGGAACTACAGAACGATGCAGGGGAGAAACTCCCGCACATGGCCCCCCGAGACCATACCAAATCACTCTTCCACGCATTGAAGAACAAACTGAAATCCTCAGCGTCGGGAATACAATTCTGAAACACGGCGCCAAAGAAGTGCCAGACAGATCGAGCAACCGGGCTGCGAATGAATATGTGTGTGAATGTCTCAGCCATATCACAACACTGACATCTAGAGGCTAACGCAAAACCTCGGCGCTGGAGCACCTCATCAACTGGGAGCCACTGATGCCAGAATCTCCAAAGGAAGAACGACATTGTAGGCCTCAACCAACTCCCCCAACACGGGCGGAATATATCTGAAGACGGAGCATGCTGACGGATCAGCTCCCAAGCATATCTCACAGAGAAAGCACCAACAGAGCTATGGATCCATCGTGCCAGATCAGGGTCTGCCGAAAGAACAGGAATCAAAACAATCTCCTCGGCAACCGAAAGAGCAACAACCGCACAAAGGCGATCAAAATCCCAGGACCCCTCTGACAGAAAATGAGAGACCCGAACATCACGGCCCCCGCGGACCACACACCGGGAGGACAAAGGAACCTCCCCAAACCAAGTGTCATCCCAAAAGGAAACATCTCTGAGACCAACTCGCCAGCGAATGCCAGGCTCCGCATGAGGGCGGATCCTGAGGAGACGACGCCAAATGGGGGAAATAGAAGCACGGGCGGGGACACAGGAAAGAGCATCCTGCCGGCAATACTTCCGGAAAAGGAATCTCGCCCATAGAGAGGAGCCCTGCCGAAATCTGAACCATAATTTTATAGAGAAACATTCCACAAGATCTTTCAATCTGCGGAATCCAAGGCCCCCCTCAAGCACGGGGAGGCAAGCCCGGGACCACCGGGCCCAGTGCCACTTCCTTTCCTAGGGTCTCGACCCCCAGAGAAAGGCATTGAAGGCCCACTCAAGCTTCTCCATGATAGCCAGTGGTGGCTGAACCACCTGAAACAGATAAATCGGCATGGAGAGGAGCACGCTACGTATCAGGGTCATGCGGCTACCCGGGGAGAGGGTCCGAATCTCCCAACCCTCTAACTTCCTACGAACAGACTGTAGGAGGGGCTCAAAAAGGGAGCATGTGCGATTACCCCGATAAAGGGGAACTCCGAGGTACTTGAGGGGCAGATGACCCTCGGCGAACCCGGTGATGCGCAAAAGCCGGGAGCGGAGGTGCCCAGAGCACCTCGGAGGCAAAATCAAAGAGCTCTTGGCAGCATTCACACGCTTCCCCGAACAGTTCTCGTAGTGATGCTGAAAATCAACAAGGCGCTGCATACCACGAGACCCACCACTGGCAAAAATAATGACATCATCAGCGTAAGCCAGGTGGGAAATCAAAATATCACAATCAGACCGATACCTAATCGCAGGATGCTGCAGGTAGAGTCGGTCAAGGCCACGAGAAAGATACTCCGCCCCCAAAATGAAGAGAAGGGGAGACAATGGGTCGCCCAGCCGGAGGCCTCTGGTGGAACCAAAAAACCCCGATACGGATCCATTGATGTTCATAGAGAAATGACAATGGGAAATACAGGCCGAGACCAAATCCACAACATGCTCTGAAAAACCAAAATGTCTCAAAACGTCGAATAGGAAATGCCACTGGATCCTATCATAGGCCTTGGCCATATCCAACTTCAAGATGACATTACCACCACGAGTGGGGAGAGTAATGTTGTGAGTGAGCTCATGGGCAAGGAGAATATTGTCAGAGATCATCCGACCCGGAACGAAGCCACTCTGATTCGGGGAAACAAGTTTCTCCACCACATCCCTCAACCGAGAGTACAACAGCTTCGAGATGATTTTGTTCGTGACATTGCACAGACTAATCGGACGGAAGTCCGACCAAGCACGAGCACCCTTGACTTTGGGAATCAGAGTTATCGTGGTGGCGGTAAAGCCCTGAGGCATAGGAGAACCCTGGAAAAAATCAAGAACAGCACCAAAAACATCCTAATGGACAATCTCCCAGCAATGCTAGAAGAACGCCGAAGAAAAGCCATCAGGGCCAGCAACACTATCAGGGTGAATGGAGAAGACGGTCGTGCGGACCTCCTCCAAAGAGGGAATCGCAGCAATACCATAATTCTCCACGGCAGAGATAACCGAGGGAAAACCCAAAAAATCAGGGCAATCGAGCGCAGAGGGCTCCCCGGTAAGAAGATCCTGGAAAAACAAGGCTCCCGACTGTTGAATCAAATCCTGAGACGTCAGACAGACCCCATTCTCCCATATGCGGAAAATTTTGTTCGCCACGCACTTTTTCCTCACCATATTATGGAAGAGTCTGGTGTTCCGCTCACCATCCTCAAGCCAATGGCAAGCCGCTTTCTGTTTCCAAAAATACGCCTCCATGGCGGTGATACGGGCCAGATCCTCATTGCGATCGAACAGAGAAGTCCAATTTGCGTCAGAAGGGTCGGCCTCACAGACATCCTCAGCAGAACGAAAAGCCCTCTCAGCCTCAATGAGTCTATCAAAGATGTTACCAAAAACATCCCGATTCCACCACCGGAGGTGATGCTTGAGACGCTTCAACTTGGCAAAAAGCCGAGGCATGCCGCTCAGACTGCAAGGCAGATTCCAATTAAGCCTCACAGTCTGCAAAAAACCATGGTGCCTACCCCAAATACGCTGGAAGCGAAACGAGCTCGGCCCACGGGCAAAAACAGGACCGGTAACCAAAAGCGGACAGTGATCCGAGACAGTACGAGCGAGATGTTCAACCCGAATCGAGCTGAAATGATCTCCCCAATCAATAGAAACCAAGACCCTGTCCAACCGCTTCCAAATGGTCTTATTCGTCCAAGTGAACGAAGACCCCTCAAAACCAGCATCGATGAGGCCAGAATCAAGAATAAAAGTATTGAACTCCTCCATGGGTAGCAACCTACCACCATGGGAGCCCAAGCACTCAGACGCATCCCTGACGACATTAAAGTCCCCCAACCAGCCAGGGACCCAAAAGAGGCTTAACCAAAAGCAAAAAAGCCCAAAGATCCCAACGCTGAACAAAATCACATCTACCATTGACAAAAGAATAAAATATCTCTGTCGGCAAGAAAGAAGTAGAGACTCTGATGTGAAGGAACTGAGCATGATCAAAAACACACTCCGCCCTTACATCAGCAGTAAAAAATACCCAGATATGACCGCAGAGATTAGAGATGACTCCAAAAAACCCCAAACGGCGAGTCATGAATCTCGGATCCAGATCAATCATGGGCTCCAAAACAGCCAAAACCTTAATCTGATTCTCCTTCACAAAGGCATGAAGCCTCTGCTGGGACTCCATGTTAGAGTAGGTGCCCGTCGAGCCAAGTGTTGGCCGAGGGTTCATGATTAAACTCTATGTATGAACAGTCTTTAGGGGACATTGTGATGTCCGAGCATGCAGATAGGTGCTCCTTGTAGAGTGCACTGAACAACCCTCCATAAAAGGACTTTCCAAGTGGTTCTCACTTATCGAGTGGAAAAGTCCTAGTTTATGGTTGTACACCATTAGTCCTTATGACCCGGGACAACATTGAGACTCTATGTGCTAGAATTACACTTTGACTTGTTTACCGACTCTCATGAGGTCATCAGGTGGCAAGGTTGGGTGTTCTGTCGAAACATATAGGAGTCGATGCATTGTAGTCGGGGATTCACCGCTTACCTTCGGGTATGGATATCCTATGTGTTATCATGTTTATGTAGGTTGAAATCTCTGATCAGAGTATGGTGGTAATTATGAAAGGGATTTCATAGATTACACCATCGAAGCAACTACGAAATGACACATAGTATCGATTCATTGACAACTCTCGATATACCAATAGTTGTCGAATCGGTCGGGATATATGAGTTGAAGGGACCGTACTATACGCTAATCATAATTGAATGGTTCTTGCAGGCACTATCATTTGATACCTAGGGAATCATGTAAGCAATGCTGCTAGGCGTTTAACATGATTGGTTGGGTACTATCAGACTTGAGTTCGGACGTTCTTGTTATCAAGGAGTTGATAAGTAAGAATGGAGCAATTGGGGTATGCTCATATAAGGACATGTTTAGTCCGAATCACATGAAGATGTGAACCCACGGCTAGTTGTATCAATGAACCATTGAGGGTCACACAAGTACTAGCTTTCTAGATCCCGTTGAGAAGTAAAAATAGTTCAATGTGTTGAACGGCTTATAAATAGGTTTATAAGCGTTGAGAAAAATAGATGTATGACTTCTATGAGAGAAATATAATTTTTAATTTATGAATGTGTTCCTAAATTAAAAATAGGCCAAGTAAATAATGTATTTGAAAATTGTGATTTTCATAAACATTATTATGGACTAAATTAAATTAATTCAAGTGTTGAATTAATAAAACACTAGTGGGCCTAGTAGAGTCAAAATAATTAAATTAATTCAAGTGTTGAATTAATTAAATAACATTGGGCCTTGTAGAGCCCAATTGGAAATAATTATTTAACTAGTAGGCTTGAGTAAAATCAAGTAAAGTTTAATTGAGCTCAAATATGTTTGAGACAATTAAAAAGTCCATGGGCCCTTTGTAAATGTTACAAGCCCACTAGGTTTTGCATGCTTGGGAGGTGAAGGGGTGTGAATACTTTTGATTAAAATATTGCATGGCATGCAACTTTTTGGATCAACTTTTCCCACACCCAAGACAAGTCTTCCCCCTCTCATTATTCATGTGTTGGCCGAAATTTTTGAAGGGAACTCTCTCAAAATTTTCTCTCATTTTTGTGTTCTTCAATTGTTGGAGAAACAAGTCACTTCTCTTTGAAAAAGCCTTACATTTTCTAGTGCAAGTGTGAGGTGGATCTACAAAGTTGGTGGTGGGCCTTATTCTTGAAGGAAAGGAGGAGAGCTTGTAGATTGTCATCCCATTCAAGAGCTTTGTTGTTTGACAACAAAGTTGGAGCCATCATCAACCTCAAGAGGTTGATAGGTAACGATTTTCTCAACACCCTATGTATGACAAAGTTGAGATTTTGTATATGCTACACCTAGTACAAGGTGGCCGAAATCTTTCATGTGTTTTTCGAAAATTTTTTGCTTCCGTTGTGCATTTCAGTCACCTAAATCGACCCCTTTCAAGTGGTATCAGAGCCAAGGGTACTAGTTTTTTGTAGCATATACATAATATTATATTGAGGGCAATTTCTAACCGAATGAGATGAAAATTTGCAACAAAAATCAAGGCCATGTGAGGGGATTTTTCGGGCAGCATGTTGCTGCACATTTCGGGCAGCTCGGGCTGCTCGAGGGGCTGCCCATTTCGGGCAGCAAGGGCAGCCCTTCGGGCTGCCCGAAGGGCTGCCCGAACAGCCCCTATCTTAATAAAAAAAAAATTTTTTGTTGCCGGAATCCGGCGACGGCGATGACGACTAGGGTTTCCAAAAGTGTTTTGGATTATCAAAGTGTCATATGCCTTGAGTTGTTGGGCCATTAGATGGCTAACATGTTTGTGAATTTTAAATGGGCCAAAATGTTTTCGGTGAAAAAATAAGTTTTTGGGCCCTTAAGTTTAAAATCACAAAAGTTACAAATTTTTCTCATAAAATAAATAATTGAAGTTAGACTTTAATTATTTATAGTAAATTGTGATTTATAAGAAATTCGGTTATAAATAAATTAATTGGAAAGTAGACAAAGGTGTTTGTATACTTTGTTAATTTAGTTTATAATCGTGGCGGTTAGTGATTGGTTCAAAATATATAATATTGGATCAATTAATTATTGTGATAATTAATTGATGGTGTATGATATGTGATATTATGCATGAAGGATGATCAAAAGCCCAAGCCCAATTTGCTAGGTGTATGCTAGGATATTTTGTGTTGAATGATTGTAATAATTATCAATTTATAAAGTGGGCTTGGTTTATGGCCCGTTCCCACTCCCATGAGATGTATCCCTATTTGCCATGGATATTTATTTGTAAATATTAGTATAAATGATGAGACATTTCAAAATTAAAAACCCTCATTTTGAATAAGATTCAAAATTAATATCAAGCCCGAAAAGGGGAATTATAAATTTTTTTATAATTTCCATGTCTTCCATCGACAATGGGTGCATGATGAACGCTACACGTACTCGGGGCTCGGCTCATATTATTGGGGGGGCCCTGGGTGCCGGAAAGCTGTGATATCCATTGACATGGTGATGTGAACTACGTGGAACTCCCATGATTTCGGCTCATATTATTGAGGGAACTCATGGCGACCGTCTATTAAGGTTCAACATCGATGGGTAAGGCTTGACACGTAAAGATGAACGACGTCATATTATTGGGTCCAAATCAAACGTGAGACAAAAGTTTACGTAAGGATTGCATTGTGATGCAATAGGAAACTTCCTTTCAGGAATTGTGATTGGCTGATATTATTCGGGATCATAATTCGCTAATTAGACCTTACGTACCTACTGAGGAAAAGAGTTTCCCGTTTTCACTAGAGGGTAGTGGAAATGTCAAAACAGTGGGAGCGAAAATTTATAAAGTTAAAGTCCAAACTTTATATCTTATTAAATATTTTAAAATAGTCATTAACATTTATCTGTTTTACTTTTTAGTACAAAAATTTGACAATGTCTTCAATTCGCAATCCGCTTTCTGCCATACTCGAAAAACATGTGTTAACCGGACCTAACTATCTCACTTGGCTAAGAAATCTGAAAATCGTCCTAAACTCGGAAAAGATTGCATATACACTGACTGAGTCGCCCCCTGCTGAGGCTCCGACTAGCTGCACTCCTGAGGAATTGCAGACCTACAAGGATTGGTGTGACCATGACTTGAAGGCTAGGTGTTATATGCAGGCTTCTATGAATGATGAGCTGCAGAGGCGTTTTGAGGATGCAAAGAATGCTGCTGACATTCATATGCACCTCAAGGAGCTCTTTGGTGAGCAGAATCGGCCTCTTAGGCATGCTACCGTCAAGGAGCTGATCACTATGCGCATGCGAGATGGGGCCTCGGTCCATGAGCATGGCTTGAAGATGATTGGGCTCGTGGACAAGCTCGTTGGCATGGATCTGATCTTGCCTTCGGAGTTGACCACCGACGTGTTGCTCTTATCGCTGCCTAGCTCATTTGATCATTTTGTGGTGAACTTCAATATGAACAAGATGGAGCCGACCCTTGAGGAGTTGGTGAACATGCTTGTGACCTTTGAGTCCACCATCAAGAAAGAGAAGCCGGTTCTTTTTGTGGGCTCTTCATCTGGTACGAAGATCGGTCCACCTGGGATGGGAAAGAAGCGTTCTTTCCAACGTCCCAAGAAGAGCGTGCCCTTGAAGAGGCAGACTCCGGGTCCCGTAGTGGCAGCCACACCACTGAAGGCTGACAAGACTGTTGACATCTGTCATCACTGCAAGAAGCCTGGACATTGGAGGCGCAATTGCAGGGAATATCTTTCCCAGAAGAGTTCTGGAAACGGTATGTTCTATATCGAAGTAAACATTTCAATTAACTCTACTTCTTGGGTATTGGATACCGGCTGTGGCTCACATCTCTGTAATGATTTGCAGGTGATGGGAAGAAGTAGGAGGCTCAGGGAAGGTGAGACCTTCTTGAGGATGGGCAATGGGGCAAGAGTTGCTGCCAAAGCTGTTGGAGATGTTTCTTTAATTTTGAACAATGATTTTAAGTTGTTGTTAAGAGACGTTTTATTTGTACCTGAGTTGGTGAAAAACATTATTTCCATTTCTATGTTAGATAAAGATGGATTTTCTTGTTTATTTAGCAAAGGTGTTTGCAATATTTACAAAAATGAATGTTTAATTGGTACTGGAGAACTTGAAAACGATCTCTACACCTTAAAATTGAAAGATATTCTACTTAACAATGTCCAAGCTATAACAACAACAAACAAGCGCAAACAAGATACTCTAAATTCGGCACAATTATGGCATGCTCGATTAGGACATATTTCCCTAAGAAGGATGAACAAGTTAGTGGGAGTAGGCATGTTTGATATGTCTGATATTAATGCTCTCACGACTTGTGAATCCTGATTGAAAGGAAAGATGACCAAAATTTCCTTTAAGGTCCATGTGGAGCGAGCCAAAGGGTTATTGGATTTTATCCATACCGATGTGTGCGGTCCGCTTAGCATCACCACTAAGCATGGACATGCCTACTTCATCACCTTTACCAATGACTTTTCTAGGTATGGGTATTTGTATTTGATGAAATACAAGTCTGAAGCCTTTGAAAGGTTCAAAGAATTCAGAAGTGAAGTAGAGAAGCAATTGGGACGAAGCATCAAGACACTTCGATCGGATCGGGGTGGTGAGTACTTGAGTGCCGAGTTCCAAGAGTATCTTAGGGAGAATGGGATTCTCTTGCAGTGGACTCCGCTCGCTACACCACAATTGAATGGTGTTTCGGAGTGTCGTAACTGGACTTTGATGGACATGGTTCGGTCTATGATGGGGTTCACGGAGTTGCCGCCATCCTTTTGGGGATATGCGCTTGAAACAGCGGCAATGTTGTTGAACAATGTCCATACAAAGGCAGTTGATAAGACACCATATGAGATATGGATGGGTAAACCACCCAAATATTCTTATCTTAGAATATGGGGGTGCCCTACTTATGTGAAGCAGATAGTGGGAGATAAATTGGATAGTCGATCCATTTTATGTTACTTTGTGGAATATCCAAAGAATTCTGTTGGATACTACTTCTATCATCCCCAAGAAACAAAGGTGTTTGTTTCTAGGAATGCAACCTTTTTAGAAAAGGAATTTCTATTAGATAGAAAAAGCGATATGATAGAACTCGAAGAGGTTCGAGAGACACCCACAGTTGTAGAACCCACACCCGAGGAGCCAAGAGTGGAGATACAAGCTCCTAGAAGATCCGAGAGAGTCTCGAGACCACCTATGAGGTATGGTCTGCTTCTTGAAGAGGGCCATGATGAGCCTAACCATGGATGTGATCCAAGGACCTTCAAGGAAGTATTATCTGATGCCGATTCATCCAAGTGGCTTGAAGCGATGGAATCTGAGATGAATTCCATGTATTCGAACCAAGTGTGGAATCTTGTGGATCCACCTGAGGGAATTGTTCCCATAGGGTGTAAATGGATTTACAAGAGGAAACTTGGGGCGGATGGGAAGGTATTGACCTTCAAGGCGCGATTGGTGGCAAAAGGATATACTCAAAGACAAGGAGTTGACTTTGAGGAAACCTTTTCTCCAGTTGCAATGTTCAAGTCCATAAGGATTTTGCTAGCCATAGCTGCATGGTATGACTATGAGATATGGCAGATGGATGTTAAGACAGCCTTTCTTAATGGGGATATTAAGGAAGAGATTTACATGTCTCAACCCGAAGGGTTTACATCTATCGGAAGTGAGCATATGGTATTCAAACTTCAAAGATCTATTTATGGTCTAAAGCAGGCATCTAGGAGTTGGAACCTCAGATTCGATAGTACAATCAAAGAGTTTGGTTTTGCTAAGAATCCTGAGGAACCCTGTGTGTATAAGAAGGTCAGTGGGAGTGCTGTGACATTCCTGGTGTTGTATGTTAATGACATTCTACTTATTGGGAATGATGTAGGAATGTTGCAATCAACGAAGATATGGTTAGCGAGTAAGTTCTCGATGCAAGACTTGGGTGAAGCATCTTTTGTATTGGGAATACAGATCTATAGAGATAGATCAAAAAGATTGCTTGGTCTCACCCAGTCCACATACATTGATACCATCGTGAAGCGGTTCTCGATGGATGAGTCCTAGAGAGGACATCTACCAATGTGTCATGGCGTGTCCCTATCCAAGTCTATGTGTCCCAAGACTGATGCAAAGATAGCGGCGATGACCAGCATTCCTTATGCATCTGCGATTGGTAGCATCATGTATGGGATGATATCTACACGTCCTGACGTGGCTTTTGCACTAAGTGTAGTGAGTAGATATCAATCCAACCCTGGTCTTCCACACTGGAAAGCTGTGAAAGACATCCTCAAGTATTTGAGAAGGACCAATAAATTGTTCTTGGTCTATGGGGGTGGAGAACTGAAATTGGAAGGCTATACTGACTCTAGCTTCCAAAGCGATATCGATGACTCGAAGTCAACCTCTGGATTCATATTCATGCTCAATGGTGCTGCTGTCTCTTGGAAGAGTTCCAAGCAAGACAGTACAACGGATTCCACCACTGAGGCAGAATATATTGCTGCATCAGCTGCAGCAAAGGAGGCTGTTTGGATAAGGAATTTCGTCCAAGAGTTGGGCGTCATTCTTAATGGAGTTGCTCCTGTCCCGGTGTTCTGTGACAACACGGGAGCCATTGCTCAAGCAAAGGAGCCGAGGTCTCATCAGAAGTCCAAACACGTATTGAGAAAGTACCACATCCTCAGAGAGATCGTGGAGAGAGGAGATGTCACGATTGACAAAGTCGACTCCGCAGATAATGTTGTTGATCCACTAACTAAGCCTTTACCTGGACCATTGTTCGAGAAGCATCGCGAATCTATGGGTTTGAAGCATATGGGTAGTTGGCTCTAGTGCAAGTGGGAGATTTTTAGTGTAGGTGCCCGTCGAGCCAAGTGTTGGCCGAGGGTTCACCGCTTACCTTCGGGTATGGATATCCTATGTGTTATCATGTGTATGTAGGTTGAAATCTCTGATCAGAGTATGGTGGTAATTATGAAAGGGGTTTCATAGATTACACCATCGATGCAACTACGACATGACACATAGTATCAATTCATTGACAACTCTCGATATACCAATGGTTGTCGAATCGGTCGGGATATATGAGTTGAAGGGACCGTACTGTACGCTAACCATAATTGAATGGTTCTTGCAGGCACTATCATTTGATACCTAGGGAATCATGTAAGCGATGCTGCTAGGCATTTAACATGATTGGTTGGGTACTATCAGACTTGAGTTTTGACGTTCTTGTTATCAAGGAGTTGATAAGTAAGAATGGAGCAATTGAGGTATGCTCATATAAGGACATGTTTAGTCCGAATCACATGGAGATGTGAACCCACGGCTAGTTGTATCAATGAACCATTGAGGGCCACACAAGTACTAGCTTTCTGGATCCCGTTGAGAAGTAAAAATAGTTCAATGTGTTGAACGGCTTATAAATGGGTATATAAGGGTTGAGAAAAATAGAAGTATGACTTCTATGAGAGAAATGTAATTTTTAATTTATAAATGTGTTCCTAAATTAAAAATAAGCCAAGTAAATAATGTATTTGAAAATTGTGATTTTCATAAACATTATTATGGACTAAATTAAATTAATTCAAGTGTTGAATTAATAAAACACTAGTGGGCCTAGTAGAGTCCAAATAATTCAAGTGTTGAATTAATTAAATAACATTGGGCCTTGTAGAGTCCAATTGGAAATAATTATTTAACTAGTGGGCTTGAGTAAAATCAAGTAAAGTTTAATTGGGCTCAAATATGTTTGAGACAATTAAAAAGTCCATGGGCCCTTTGTAAATTTTACAAGCCCACTAGGTTTTGCATGCTTGGGAGGTGAAGGGGTGTGAATACTTTTGATTAAAATATGCATGGCATGCAACTTTTTGGATCAACTTTTTCCACACCCAAGACAAGTCGTCCCCCTCTCATTATTCATGTGTTGGCCAAAATTTTTGAAGGGAACTCTCTCAAAATTTTCTCTCATTTTTTTGTTCTTCAATTGTTGGAGAAACAAGTCACTTCTATTTGAAAAAGCCTTACATTTTCTAGTGCAAGTGTAAGGTGGATCTACAAAGTTGGTGGTGGGCCTAATTCTTGAAGGAAAGGAGAAGAGCTTGTAGATTGCCATCCCATTCAAGAGCTTTGTTGTTTGACAACAAAGTTGGAGCCATCATCAACCTCAAGAGGTTGACAGGTAACGATTTTCTCAACACCCTATGTATGACAAAGTTGAGATTTTGTATATGCTACACCTAGTACAAGGTGGCCGAAATCTTTCATGTGTTTTTCGAAAATTTTTTGCTTCCGTTGTGCATTTCGGTCACCTAAATCGACCCCTTTCACTCCGAACCCCGAAGTCCCCGGATATTCCAGATTAAGCAATTCATGGGGAACTGGTGGAAGAAGGATCCGATCGCTTTTTACGCGATCGCCGACCATCATCCTGAGGTCTTTTTCTGGGATTGGACATGTCAGTGTCCAGAATACTACACTCAGACCCACTGCTAACCCTAGACACAGAATGTCGATCGAAATCCTGATCAGGATCATCAGCCGACATGTGACTGGGAATCATCTCAAGAATGGGGGGTCCCTGTCGAGCAATCAACTCGTCTAGCATAGAAGTGGCATCAGCAGGGGATGCAGGAAAAGATGGGACCGAGTGACTGCTATGATTTTCAATACAAACCTCCGGGGTGACAAACACAGACACCACATCCGGACGTGGAGATCCAAGGTCATCCATGCAATCCACAAAATGAACACTCTCATCGTCCTCAGCCACCGTGACCTCAGGGCGGTCAGAAATAGGGGCCTCCTGATGAGAACTCAAACCGACAGAGGGATCAGGAACACCTAATCCAAGCTCCTCAGAGCCCACCTCTGTCTCATGCAAATGGGAAAGAACTCCAAAAGAGTTCAAAGCAAGGGGATCATCCCTCGGGAGAGCCTGAAGAACAGGCCTCCGTCTCTGTCTACGCCGGGGACCATGGCCATTGACATGAAGCTGGGGCTGTGGTCCCGGGACAATGACACGGGCTGCACCCTCAGGTGGAGCCTGAGCAGGAGGCGCCTCCGGCTGAGGAGGGTCTCGATCAGAAGGCTTGGATCGAGCAGGTTTAGGATTTTTCCCATGAGAATAGCAAACGTTGGTCGAATGACCCAACATCTTGCAATCCAAGCAATACCCAGGAATTTTCTCATACACAACATCAATCACCTGGGTATGATCACCCCAGCCCACCCAAATTTGCTTAACGGGTGGTTCCAACACATTCAACTCCACACAGACTCGAGAAAAAGCACCTCGAGATGATTCAGCAGTAAAATCATCCATTTTCACCTGGTTGCCCAAGATCTTGGCAAGGGCAAAAAGACTTTTCTTGTTAAACAGGTGAATGGGTAAACCTGGGAGACGCACCCAAACAGGGGCAATGGGAGATTCTTCCTGAAGATTAAATTCCGGGGTCCATTTGGAGAAACGGATCCCGAGAGGTCCCACCATCATCTGCCCCCGCGTCCAAAAGAACGCATAATCCTCCTCACAATGAAGTGAAAGGATCAGAAAACCCCGAGGCAAGAACCTAATATCAAATGATCTCTTCAATCCCAACGAGCAAAGGCCGCAGAAATTTCCGAGTTTGGGACTAAGGATCTATTACCAGAAATCTTTCCAACTAAAGAAAACTTAAAAGGCTCGGTCAGAGAAGACATTACCTCATCCGGGAAAAAAATACCCGGTTTCCCATTCTTAAGAGTCGGCAGGGGCATTTCTTCCATAGCATTCACGACATCTCCAAAGCCATTCTTCCCCGACTGAGGTGAAGTAGGAGCCAGAGCATCCCTAAATATCACCGGAAACGTCTTAGTCGCCCGAGAATCAGATTTAGAAGCCGAACCAGAGTTGTTGACTGTTGAGTCAACTCGGTCAACTCGCTGAGTTGACCCGGCCGAGTTGACCGCCGAGTTGACCACCGGAGATGTGGGGACCCAGACGCTAATCATCTTCTTAATCATCTTTGGGATTTAATTATCAATTAAGATAAACAGGGTCTAAAAATTTTTTCTTTAAAATGCGGAAGGTAATGGAATCAATCTATTATACAACCAGTATAATAATACAAATCTTGTACAACATGCTTCTAGTTCAAACTAGTCTAAGGTTTAACTACTAAATTTCAAGTATTAAACCAAGTCTACATCCAAGTCCGGAATCACCACTCTAATCTCGATCTCTCATCATCTTCTTGACCCCGATCCTGTCCCACCTGTTGTCATGCACACATACAAAACAAGACAACAGCCGGATACTCCGGTGAGAATAAATCCCAGTATAAAACATGGTAGACATGCATGTACACAATATAAATCATAAAGCATACTATCATGCATAGAATCAATAACAATAGGTTTCATAGTCTAGGAAACCAACTCAAAATAAGCATGCAGTAACAATAGATTCCATAATCTCTGAAATCAAAATAAAATAAGCATGCAGTAACAATAGATTCCATAATCTCTGAAATCAAAATAAAATAAGCATGCAACTCAATTCAATTCATATCTTGACTCGACTCGACTCTAACTCTATGGATCCCGGTGTGAATAAGACGTCACTGTTTGTCACCTACCCTCCCAATCGGGGTAACTGTACGTCTTATTCCTAGATTTTGGTCCTGTCTGTATCGAATGTCTACAATCGGATTGAATCTGATCCGAAGCGTCGATACCACCGAACATCTAGTTTAGCAAGTCTGCCAATGACTCTCCTATTTCAATGCTTGAATATAAATCTATAAACAAGACATAATCATAATCAAATATAAATAATAAATCTAGTATGTGATTTAGGGAAGCTCCAATCAAGTCTGATTCGAGTC
Organism: Primulina tabacum; assembly: GCF_025594145.1. Classification (NCBI taxonomy): domain Eukaryota; kingdom Viridiplantae; phylum Streptophyta; class Magnoliopsida; order Lamiales; family Gesneriaceae; genus Primulina; species Primulina tabacum. The sequence goes on along the minus strand of NC_134562.1, from coordinate 287,869 downwards.
GTATCTCCCGAATTCACATGAATTATACCTTTCTCTTCTCGGTCTGATGAAGACGAAGTCTTGTATCCCAATCTGTCCATATCCAAATCTGATAATGACAATCATATAAATACCATATCAGTATATAACTTAATTCAAGACCTGTTCTAATCAATACTCAAATCGGTATATAATCTGATCCATATCTGAACAAGGTACAATCTAATTCATATCAATGATATCATGATACAATCGAAATCATTTCTGACTCTGATCAATATCAATCTACTGATGTTTTGACGGCATAATAATACAGTCACGATAACCCCGTCTATCTCAACATCACAGATATAATACCAGAATTCATAACCAGTATCAGTACAACTCATAATCTGAATAATAACACAACTCTGATATAGAATCTTAACTAAATCAACTCTGAAATTCATAACAATTTCATAAACAGTCTATCCTTTAATCAGACTTCAGTTATACAATGTCTACTGTAGCAGAAACATCATATCTGATTCATATTCAATTCTGACAATATCATAACTTCAAATCATGTCTAAACGTAACGAAACTTACGTCCAGTTGTAGCCTGCGTCGATAGTAACACAGTATCGAAGTCGGATTCACAATCGGACGGATGGATCTCCAAAATCTTCAATCACAATTTGAAATTCTTCCTCGGAGCCTTTTCTTGATTCCTCTATGAATTGTGAAGAATAAATCGATTGTATATATATATACTGCATGCAACACCAGGAAACGTGGCTTATTTTTCATGCTGCACATCACACCACGGGTGCGCTCATTCCATAACCGCGGGTGCGCTCAGTGTAATGATATACATCTTCTTTTACGAAAGCTTCGACCGCGTGTGCGCTTAGTCCTGTAACGCGGGTGCGTTGACCTCACTGTAGCAGCACCGCGGGTGTGCTACCTCTGGAACCGCGGGTGCGGTGTTGCTACTGTAATTTTATTCAACTTTCTGTCCATGCACCGCGGGTGCGCTGCTTCTGGACCGCGGGTGCGGTCCCTTTCTTCAAGCAACACTTCATAATCTCATTCAGTGCCTCTCATTACATGTCATGCATACTCATATCTTCCGAATATCACATCAATGAGGACTAAATCTCGAGCCGTACATTTCTCCCCCTCCAAGAAATGATTTCGTCCTCGAAATCACAAGTAATCAATTCAGATATATCAGAAGGAATGTATATAAAGTTTAAATCAAAACTCATCTCAATGAATCCATTCTGAAATCTTAATCTCATATCAGATTCTATCGTTTAAGGAATATTTCTAATGCTCTGTCGACTTTACTGTATATGCAACAGTAGAATATTCTTCCTTTCACGGATCTTTGATTCCAGACCGGAGTAGTCATTCAAGAAGCATAAAATCATAATACCACTCGAAATCATTTTAATCGAATCAATCGAAAAATACTGGCTATACAATATCCGTATATACCAATCAACGACTCATACCAAATCAATATCATTAGCTGATATCAGATCTGTTTATCCTAGTCGAGGATATATTAAATCTTCGGCCCCAAATACCAATCGTCATCATCCGACGTTGGCGTATTAAGTCTGTCTGATCTGAGCTATCTTTATTCTCTTCTGAATTAGCTACATTTTCTTTGTCATATCTCTGACTGTATCAAATCTTATCTCAGGTATCTCCGAGATATTAGTCTTATATCAAAAAAATCTGCAGTACTCCCTGTACAATGTATCGTCTGTAACTATTTCATTATCCATCTGGTTATCTGATAATTATTATCGTACAATAATTCACACAGCGACAATATGTCATCTTAATTGGTGCTAGCAACCAGCACTGCCACTCCCTGGATATCTCTCAATATCAGGATAGTACACTCTGGCTATCTGTCAGTCGGTGGATAATATATGAGTGAGTTCATGGTACGTTCTGCCACAATTATAAACTCAATCAAAATTACAATCTGATATAGTCTAGTTCTACATTCTGATCAATCTGACCATTTCTTTGACATCGATCTTTGTCATCTAGTCATGTTTGTACGTCATCTTGTAGAAACTAATAGATATAGATTGAACAATCTGTCAATCACAATCATATCATATCACAATCTGGAAAGTATTATAGTGATCTCATTACGAAATTCATCGAATTATACTCCCCATGTCTAGTCAGAAATATACCAATTCTGTAATAACTCTTCTGATTTCTATCTTTCTATCTTCATTTATTGGCAATTCAGACATTTCAGTACAATTCTGCCCACATTTCATCATAAATTCTGCCATAACTGATTTAATCTGTCTATATCAAAACTATCTGTTCGAATTATCATATACTTTCTGTTACCTGAACGACTACTGAATCCATTTCTGTGCGCTTCTGACCCTATCTGTCATTTCCAATTCGAACTATTTGGTATAAACAATCAGTTAATAATATAAATTAAAGAAAAATACCTACCTGGTACTCGGTTTTGATTGTCGATATCAAATTCTGTTGTACAATTCCGAAACATTTGACATCACAAGATAATCATTCTCATACCGTAAAATCGCATATCTGTCACCCTGATCGATGCTCTGTTCTGATTATTGAAATTAAGCTCTGAACATTCTGATTATATCTCTGAACTGCCGTAATTCTCGAATTCAGCTCTGATTCTGTTTGAATAATCTATATCAAACACTGACTCAGAATAACAGTACTATCAAATCAGATTCATAATATCAATAATCTATACTGATCTAGTGAGTTTAGTAAACTCATAAAACGGCAATTCCTGGCAATATTGTCAATTCTTACTAATCAATCACGTCTTCATGTCGTTCTGATCAACTGCTATATATCATCTGATCTCATTTCAATTCTGAAGTCTATCTTTCAATTCGAGGCAAATCCGGAATCTCATCTGGACAACCATCAGCCACTCGTGCATTATTGGCAAATCTGTCAATGTTAGGCTCGATTTCAGTACATCTACTGAATACATAAGGATACCATCTGCTCCTTTCTGTATCAATCGAGTCATAAACAATACAGATATCAAAGGAATTCTAAATCTAGAATCCTTACCGAGGAAATCTTTACTCATCAGCCATATCTGGTCTGAATTTTATACTCTCCTGAAAGGAATCTATAATAGTTCTGTACTTATTCAGCATATTAATGTCAATAATGCAATCAAATCAGAAAACACAAGTACGTCATAATTTAACTCGATCTCATTCTCATCTTACTGTAGTATACAATATTTCACAAAAATCTCTGATATCAATCTTTCTTTCCAAAAAATTAAGGGAATCAATACTACAGTACAATCAGACTCCACAGATACAGCATATCTCAATGAAACTCAGTCCAAGATGATTGTAGGGAATGCATTAGTATATATCAATACCTATGCAATATAATCATAAAAGAACAGTACCTGCCACTCTATCCTCAGGTGTGTCCTATGTCTGTTCCTCGGTCTTCTGCTCCCTAAAACCTTCGGGAACTTCTCTGAGGACAAACTCTAGCAAAGTGTCCCGGCTGTCTACAAATATGGCAACTACCAGTCACTCCCTGGCATTGCTCTGTGGAATGTCTCCCTCCGCAAATTCTGCAATATATTCCAGTACAACTCGGGCTGGAATCACTGGAGCTAGACGAATCACTCAGTCCGCTCCCTAACTTCGTGAATGGCTTCTTTCGAGCTTTCAGCAAATCTTGCTTCCACTCGTGCTGCCGCGATCAAATCGGAGAGGGGATTGCTGTGTCTGGGGTTGCATCGCACGCACCCTTTTTAGTTGTCTAATAAGACTCGCCTCCGCTCTCTTCGCTTTACTCAAGGCATCAGCAAAATGGTAAGGTCGCTGCATATTTATCAATGCAACTATCTCCGAGTTCAATCCTCTGATGAACTGCTCAGCTACAGCTTCATCATTCCCAGCTACTTGAGCAGCAAAACGCAGTAGAGTAGAGAATTTAGCAACATATCCTTCAATATTCAGTTGACCTTGTCTCAAATTCTCAAACTCTGCTTTCTTGTCCTCTAGGTACGAAACTGAGAAAAATTTTCGATAAAATTCAGTTCTGAATATTTCCCACGAAATCACTGTACCTTTCTGTTCTAGCATTCTTTTACTTGTAATCCACCAACTTCTGGCAGTCTCTCGTAACTGGTGGAATATCAGTTTAATTCTCTGCTCATCAGAATAATCAAGTAAATCAAACAGTATTTCTATGTCATCAAACCAGTTCTCACACTCTTCAGACGTCTCGACACCACTCAGAATCGGAGGCTGAAATAACTGAAATTCTTCCAACTGTATTTCCATCTGAGTTTCTGATAAATCTATCTGTTCAGTCGAAGTACTACCCCTTTCTGGAATTCTCCGTGGAGGTATATCTGCTTATCAAAACATTAGTACTCAAATACTACAAATCTGTTCCAATCTTTCTCTGATCATCTTACTGCTGATTATGAATCAGATCTGATTCATACTCAATAATACATATTACCAATTCAAATCAGATAATTAGATAACATATATTTCAAAGCAGTAAATCATAGTTTCATGCTAGCATACATAATGTAAATCAACATTAACATAAATCTCATGCTAGCAATCACATGCAAGGAAAGAAAACTCACTCTACCCCGCTCATTCTCTTCTATCTCAGTCTAAAGGATATATCGCTCTGATACCACCTGTTGTGGGGACCCGGACGCTAATCATCTTCTTAATCATCTTTGGGATTTAATTATCAATTAAGATAAACAGGGTCTAAAAATTTTTTCTTTAAAATGCGGAAGGTAATGGAATCAATCTATTATACAACCAGTATAATAATACAAATCTTGTACAACATGCTTCTAGTTCAAACTAGTCTAAGGTTTAACTACTAAATTTCAAGTATTAAACCAAGTCTACATCCAAGTCCGGAATCACCACTCTAATCTCGATCTCTCATCATCTTCTTGACCCCGATCCTGTCCCACCTGTTGTCATGCACACATACAAAACAAGACAACAGCCGGATACTCCGGTGAGAAAAAATCCCAGTATAAAACATGGTAGACATGCATGTACACAATATAAATCATAAAGCATACTATCTTGCATAGAATCAATAACAATAGGTTTCATAGTCTAGGAAACCAACTCAAAATAAGCATGCAGTAACAATAGATTCCATAATCTCTGAAATCAAAATAAAATAAGAATGCAACTCAATTCAATTCATATCTTGACTCGACTCGACTCTAACTGTAGGGATCCCGGTGTGAATAAGACATCACTGTCTGTCACCTACCCTCCCAATCGGGGTAACTGTACGTCTTATTCCTAGACTTCGGTCCTGTCTGTATCGAATGTCTACAATCAGATTGAATCTGATCCTAAGCGTCGATACCACCGAACGTCTAGTTTAGCAAGTCTGCCAATGACTCTCCTATTTCAATGCTTGAATATAAATCTATAAACAAGACATAATCATAATCAAATATAAATAATAAATCTAGTATGTGATTTAGGGAAACTCCAATGAAGTCTGATTCGAGTCGTATCTCCCGAATTCACATGAATTATACCTTTCTCTTCTCGGTCTGATGAAGACGAAGTCTTGTATTCCAATATGTCCATATCCAAATCTGATAATGACAATCATATAAATACCAAATCAGTATATAACTCAATTCAAGACCTGTTCTGATCAATACTCAAATCGGTATATAATCTGATCCATATCTGAACAAGGTACAATCTAATTCATATCAATGATATCATGATACAATCGAAATCATTTCTGACTCTGATCAATATCAATCTACTGATGTTTTGATGGCATAATAATACAGTCACGATAACCCCGTCTATCTCAACATCACAGATATAATACCAGAATTCATAACCAGTATCAGTACAACTCATAATCTGAATAATAACAAAACTCTGATATAGAATCTTAACTAAATCAACTCTGAAATTCATAACAATTTCATAAACAGTCTATCCTTTAATCTGACTTCAGTTATACAATGTTTACTGTAGCAGAAACATCATATCTGATTCATATTCAATACTGAAAATATCATAACTTCAAATCATGTCTAAACGTAACGAAACTTACGTCCAGTTGTAGCCTGCGTCGATAGTAACACAGTATTGAAGTCGGATTCACAATCGGACGGATGGATCTCCAAAATCTTCAATCACAATTTGAAATCCTTCCTCGGAGCCTTTTCTTCATTCCTCTCTGAATTGTGAAGAATAAATCGATTGTATATATATATATATACTGCATGCAACACCAGGAAACGTGGCTTATTTTTCATGCTGCACGTCACACCGCGGGTGCGCTCATTCCATAACCGCGGGTGCGCTCACTGTAATGATATACATCAACTTTTCCAAAAGCTTCGACCGCGGTTGCGCTTAGTCCTGTAACGCGGGTGCGTTGACCTCACTGTAGCAGCACCGCGGGTGCGCTGCCTTTGGAACCGCGGGTGCGGTGTTGCTACTGTAATTCTATTCAACTTTCTGTCCATGCACCGCGGGTGCGCTGCTTCTGGACCGCGGGTGCGGTGACCCTACTGTAAAAATGGCCAACTTTCTGCCTATCCACCGCGGGTGCGGTGCTTCTCTAGGAGTGGGTGCGGTCCCTTTCTTCACGCAACACTTCATAATCTCATTCAGTTCCTCTCATTACATGTCATGCATACTCATATCTTCCGAATATCACATCAATGAGGACTAATAAATCTCGAGTCTTACAGGAGATGTACCAAAGATCGGCGACGGCGAGGAGGTCACAGAACCGGTCTTCAAACCGCTAGAACCGGGCATAAGAGGGGCCGATTGCACCAAAGAATGATCAAGAAATCGATTTTGCCCTAGAAATTGGGGGTTTCCGACCGGTGGCCGGAAACCAGAAATTGAAGATGGCAAAATGAGACCCATACCTGGACGATCAACCCCTAAAGAGGATTTGAAGAAAGAAGCCGGAATAGTGCCTGAAATCGGCGGTGAGAAAGACGGCAGTGAGGCTTCCAACGACGAGTTATTAGATCTGAAATTCACGGCTGATCCGAGCTCCGATTGGGGTGATTCATGTACCATTGGAATCATCTGGACCAGAGGGTCACAGATCGGGGTCGGGATGGAACATTGGATGTCGGAGTTAGCCGGAATCGACGAAACAAGCGACGGCTGCGCAATGAACAATGACTGCGGAGCTTTGAACGGAGATGACGCCGGAACGGGGAAACTAGATGGTCGCGCAGGTGTCGGAAATGAAAGAAGAGGGTGAGGCGAAGAGAATGATGTATGGCCAGTACCAGGAGGAGCGGCGGTTGCCGGCGCCAACGAAGGGGAAGAAACCGTTGCGATTTTGACCTGCGAAATGGGTGGGCAATCGGACTACATTTGAGTTGAAATTTTGTAGGGAGGGTTGCCGTGAGGTGGCGGTTCAGATGGGGTGGTTGGCCGGCCGGGATCCAGCGGCGGTGGCATGACGGTGGGTAGGGCGTGAATAGTGAGGGTTTAGTTTGTTTTTTCTCACCTTTTACTGTGTGTTTTTTTCAAAGAAATTTTTTTGGGGGCAAATGGTTTATGGTTTAGGGTTTTGGGTTTTAGGGTTTTGGGGTTTTGGGTTTTGGGTTTTGGGGTTAGGGTTTTGGGGTTTAGGGTTTGGGGTTTTGGGGCTTTGGGGTTTAGGGTTTTGGGGTTTAGGGTTTAGGGTTTTGGGGTTTTGTGGTTTCGGGTTTAGGGTTTAGGGTTTCGGGGTTTTGGGGGTTGAGGGTTTAGGGTTTCGAGGTTTGGGGTTTAGGGTTTAGGGTTTTTTTTTTTTAAATAAACGCCGCCGGAAGCGGGGGGGTTAGGCAGACCCCTACCTGTATATATCATCAAACACAAAATACAAGATAAAGCCTAAAGAGAGGAGGATAAAATCAACACCTCTCAAAATGCTAGTCATACAAATAGAAAAACAGAAACCTAAGGTGGCAAATACACAAGCCAAAAACTAATCCCTAAGTAAAATGCATAATACAAATAAACCCAAGTCATCAGCTCTAAATACATGAAAACAAAGCGAAACATATCTAAACACTAGTGATCCAGCTCAGAAGTAGGTGCAAAAGACCATCGATGGTACCCATCTCTGAGCCGTTTGTCGATGTGCATCCTAATCCAAGAACGGGCAGCTGCATTGGATCCCACATTCAAAAAAATAAACAGCTGGAAAGTCACATCATGAGTCACGCGAATGAATGGAACTCTAGGCATGATAAACCACTGAGAGAAAATATCCAGAAACTCCATATCACTCGGCAAAAACATAAGATTAGAAGTCGGCGGACAAGGAGAAGCCTGCAGAGAACGCCCGCCAGATAACAGGGATAGTCCATAAAAAAGCACCAACGAGGCAAGTGCTGGGACCCACCCCAACCCAATGGACCAAAAAAGGAGGGTGCAAGTGTCTGGGCCCACTCACACAAGACTAGCAAAACGGGGAAATAAAGACACCCCCGAAATAACACTACCTGCAAAGAAAAAAAATACATATACATATAGAAAGATAGAAGAAATGGATCCAAGTGAAGGGAAGGGCAGCAAACACCTAAGAAGATCTATATCTCAGGTAGGGAAGCCCGGATGTATCCAAGCGAGCAAGTATGGAAATGTGCCTAGGGAGGGAAGGACCTAACTCTAAGGTAAATTGCCTAAGGGTATGGGCCCTCGCCGCCAACGCATCCGCCACCGAATTACCCGCCCGGAATATATGCGAAATATGAACAGACCGCCCCCTCAAAAGGACCAGAATCCTGGACACAATGTGATCAAGATCCCAGCAACATCGACGGGAACGAATGAGCTGAATAGAAGTCAGAGAATCAAGCTCAATCCAAAGAGGGAAAAAAGAATGATCGGAACAAAGGAGAAGACCCCTCCAAACCGCCCAAAGCTCAGCCCAGAGAGAAGTCCCAGCTCCAATGAACTCGCTAAATGAGAGCACAACCCTCCCGGAATCATCCTGAACAACGCCATCAGCAGCAGAGTCCCCTGATAAACCACGCGAGCTCCCATCCACATTAAGCTTGAAGCACCCGGACGGCGGTCGCAGCCAGCGAACAATCGCCGTCCTATGTAATCATTGGAGAGCAACCGAAATACCCATCGATCTCTCCACATGAAACATACCCAGCCAATGTCTGGGCTTGACAATACGCGCAGAGTGGGCGAGGCGCAGGTAAGACAAAATCTGGTACTTCACCGTCTCCCCAGAGATGGGAAGATGACGGTGCTTAGCATCGTTCCGCGCAGTCCAGAGGAACCACAAAACGATGTAGGGGAGAAACTCCCGCACATGGCCCCCCTGGGACCAGACCAAGTCTCTTTTCCACGCACTGAGGAACAAACTGAAATCCTCAGTGTCGGGAATACGGACCCGAAAAACGGCACCAAAGAAACGCCAAAAAGACCGAGCTACCGGGCTTCGAAGGAATATGTGTGTGAATGTCTCGTACATATCACAACACTGACATCTCGAAGCTAACGCAAAACCCCGGCGCTGGAGTACCTCATCAACTGGGAGCCACTGATGCCAGAATCTCCAGAGGAAGAACGACATGGTAGGCCTCAACCAGCTCGCCCAACACGGGCAGAAGATATCCGAAGACGGAGCACGCAGACGGATCAGCTCCCAAGCAGATCTCGCTGAAAAAGCACCATCAGAGCTATAGAACCAGCGTGCCAGATCGGGATCTCCCGAAAGAACAGGAATCAAAACGATCTCCTCGGCAACCGAAGGAGCAACTACCGCACAAAGGCGATCAAAATCCCAGGACCCCTCAGACAAAAACTGAGATATCCGGACATCATGGCCCCCGCGGACCACACACCGGGAGGACAAGGGAGCGTCCGCGAGCCAAGTGTCATCCCAAAAGGATACATCTCCAAGACCAACATGCCAGCATGGGGGATATAGAACCACGAGGGCGGATCCTAAGGAGACGATGCCAAATGGGGGATATAGTACCACGTGCGAGGACACAGGCAGGAGCATCCAGCCGGCAATACTTCCGGAAAAGGAATGTTGCCCATAGAGAGGAGCCCTGTCGAAATCTGAACCAGAATTTTATAGAAAAACATTCCACGAGATCTTTCAATCTGCGGAATCCAAGGCCCCCCTCAAGCACGGGGAGGCAAGCCCGGGACCACCGGGCCCAATGCCACTTCCTATCCAAGGGTCTCAACCACCAGAGGAAGGCATTGAAGACCCGCTCAAGCTTCTCCATGACAGCCAGAGGTGGCTGAACCACCTGAAACAGATAAATCGGCATGGAAAGGAGCATGCTACGTATCAGGGTCATACGGCTACCCGGGGAGAGGGTCCGAATCTCCCAACCCTCTAACTTCCTACGAACAGACTGTAGGAGGGGCTCAAAAAGGGAGCAAGTGCGATTACCCCGATAAAGGGGAACTCCAAGGTACTTGAGGGGCAGATGACCCTTGGCGAACCCGGTGATGCGCAAAAGCCGGGAGCGGAGGCGCCCAGAGCACCTCGGAGGCAAAATCAAATAACTCTTGGCAGCATTCACACGCTGCCCCGAACAGTTCTCGTAGTGATGCAGGAAATCGACAAGGCGCTGCATACCACGAGACCCACCACTGGCGAAAATAATGACATCATCAGCGTAAGCCAGGTGGGAAATCAAAATATCACAATCAGAACGATACCTAAGCGCAGGATGCTGCAGGTAGAGGCGGTCAAGGCCACGAGAAAGATACTCCGCCCCCAAAATGAAGAGAAGGGGAGACAATGGATCGCCCTGCCGGAGGCCTCTGGTGGAACCAAAAACCCCGATAGAGAAACATTGATGTTCACGGAGAAATGACAATGGGAAATACAGGCCGAGACCAAAGCCACAACACGCTCGGAAAAACCAAAATGTCTCAAAACATCAAAAAGGAAAGGCCACTGGACCCTATCATAGACCTTGGCCATATCCAACTTCAAGATGACATTACCACCACGAGTGGGGAGAGTAATGCTGTGAGTGAGCTCCTGGGCAAGTAGAATATTATCGGATATCATACGCCCCGGAACGAATCTACTCATATTCGGGGAAACAAGTCTCTCCACCACATCCCTCAACAGAGAGTACAACAGCTTCGAGATGATTTTATTCGTGACATTGCACAGACTGATCGGACGGAAGTCTGACTAGGCGGGTGCACCCTCGACTTTGGGAATCAGAGTGATCGTGGTGGCGGTAAAACCCTAAGGCATAGGAGATCCCTGGAAAAAATCAAGAACAGCACCAAAAACATCCTGATGGACAATCTCCCAACAATGTTGAAAGAACGCCGAAGAGAAGCCATCAGGGCCAGCAACGCTATCAGGGTGAATGGAGAAGACGGTCGCGCGGACCTCCTCCAAAGAGGGAATCGCAGCAATACCATCATTCTCCACGGCAGAGATAACCGAGGGAAAACCCAAAAAATCAGGGCAATCGAGCGCAGAGGGCTCCCCGGTAAGAAGATCCTGGAAAAACAAGGCTCCCGACTATTGAATCAAATCCTGAGACGTCAGGAAGACCCCATTCTCCCATATGCGGAAAATATTATTCGCCACTTGCTTTTTCCTCACCATATTATGAAATAGTCTAGTGTTCCGCTCACCATCCTCAAGCCAATGGCAAGCCGCTTTCTGTTTCCAAAAATCCGCCTCCATGGCGGAGGTACGGGCCAGCTTCTCATTGCGATCGGACAGGGAAGTCCAATTCTCATCAGAAGGGTCGGCCTCACAGACATCCTCAGCTGAACGAACAGCCCTCTCAGCCTCAGTGAGTCTATCAAAGATGTTACCAAAAACATCCCGATTCCACCACCGAAGGTGATGTTTGGGACGCTTCATCTTGGCAAAAAGCCGAGGCATGCCGCTCAGACTGCAAAGCAGAATCCAATTAAGCCTCACAGTCCGCAAAAAACCATGGTGCCTAACCCACATACGCTGGAAGCGAAACGAGCTCGGCCCACGGGCAAAAATAGGAGCGGTAACCAAAAGCGGACAGTGATCCGAGATAGTACGAGCGAGATGTTCAACCCGAATCGAGCTGAAATGATCTCCCCAATCAACAGAAACCAAGACCCTGTCCAACCGCTTCCAAATGGTCTTATTCGTCCACGTGAGCGAAGACCCCTCAAAACCAGCATCTATCAGGCCAGAATCAAGAATAAAAGTGCTGAACTCCTCCATGGGTAGCAACCTACCACCACGGGAGCCCAAGCACTCAGACGCATCCTGACGACATTAAAGTCGCCCCCAACCAGCCAGGGACCCAAAACAGGCTTAACCAAAAGCAAAGAAGCCCAAAGATCCCTACGATGAACATAATCACATCTAGCATAGACAAAAGAACAAAATATCTCTGTCGGTTTAGGGTTTAGGGTTTAGGGTTTAGGGTTTGGGGTTTTTGGGTTTTGGGGTTTAGGGTTTAGTGTTTAGGGTTAGGGGTTAGGGGTTTAGGGGTTAGGGGGTTAGGGTTTAGGATTTGGTGTTTAGGGCTTGGGGTTTGGGGTTTAGGGTTTAGGGTTTTTTTTTTTTTTTTAGAAGAAAACACCGCCGAAAGCGGGGGGGTTAGGCAGACCCCTACCTGTATATATCATCAAAACAGCAATACAAGATAACACCTAAAGAGAGGAGGATGAAACCAAACCTCTCTAAAGGCTAATTATACAAACCATAAAACAAAGACCTAGGGTGGCAAATACACGAGCCAAAAGCTAATCCCTAAGTGAAACGCATAATACAATAGAACACCTAAGAACAACGCTAGTAACATGAGAATAAATATAAACCTATGTAAACAGTAAATATCCAGCTAAGAAGTAGGTGCAAAAGACCGCCAATGGTACCCATCTCTGAGCCGTCTGTCGATGTAATGCCAAACTAAATAGGACATCCTAGTCAAAGAACGGGCAGCTATACACGATCTGGCCTTCAAAATAATATGCAGCTGGAAAGATACTGTGCAAAAATGGTCTAAACACAAAAGGAGGACCGTAATCCAGCTCAAGTCAGAAAAGCTCCAAGACCCAAGGAGAGGGGGACAACTGACGGAGCTCATAAAATCAGAAATCCAAGCATGACTGTAACTTTGAAATAAGAGGCAACCAATAGTGAACGTCCAGAGCCACCAATGCACGGAGCAGAAGTAGAAACCATATAACTCCCGAGATGAATGAGGCTCCGGGCCAAAGAGACCACCGAAATATATCATCCAGAGCCACCATAACAATCGACAAGAGAGCATAAAAGTAAGAAAGCGGCGGTCAAGTAGAAGTCTGCAGTGGGCGCCAGCCGGATATCAGGAATGGTCCAAAGAAAAGCACCGACGGAGAAAGTGCTGGGACCCACCCAAATCCAAAGGAACAAAATATGAAGAGTGAAAGTGTCTGGGCCAACTTGCACCGCTCAAATGTGATATAAAAAACAACCTTCAAGCACAAAAGACCTGAAATAAAAAAATATACATATATATAGATAAAGAAAGAGAGCCAAAAGGAAGAAGGGGCTACAAATGGCTAAGAATATCTGGATCTGAGGTATGGAAGCCCTGAATGATCAGAACGGGCAAGGATGGAGATGTGTCTGGGTAAGGAAGGACCTAACTCTAAGGTAAACTGCCTAAGGTCATGAGCCCTAGCCGCCAAAGCATCCGCCACCGAATTACCCTCCCGGTATATGTGCGAGATATGAACCATACGCCCCCTGAAGAGAACCAAAATCCTAGACATAATGTGATCCAACCCCCAACAACACTGACGAGAGCGGAGGATCTGAATAGAAACCTGGGAATCAACCTCAATCCAAAGAGGGAAAAGAGAAAGATCAGAACAAAGGATAAGACCCCTCCAGACCGCCCAGAGTTCCGCCCGGATAGTAGACCCAGCTCCAATGAACTCACTGAACGAAAGCAAGACCCGCCCAGAATGATCACGAACGACGCCACCAACCGAAGAATCCCCAGGATTCCCTCTCGAACTCCCATCCACATTAAGCTTAAAACAACCAAACGGCGGCCGAAGACAACGAACAATCGCCGTCCGATGATATCTGTAAAAGCAAACCGAAATCCCTAGCGAACGCGCCACCTGGAAATAACCCACCCAATGCTTGGGTTTGATAGTACGCGCAGAATGGGCGAGGCGCAGGTAAGACAAGATCTGGTACTTTACCGTCTCTCCAGAAATGGAGAGCTGGCGGTGCTTCGCATCATTCCGAGCCGTCCAGAGAAACCACAAAATAATGAAAGGGAGAAACTCCCTCACATGGCCCCCTGGAGCCCAGACCAGATCCCTCTTCCACGCACTAAGGAATAACCTGAAATCCTCAGTGTCAGGGATACGAACCCCAAAGACAGCACCAAAAAAATGCCAAACAGGGCGAGCCACCGGGCTGCGAATAAACACATGCGTGAATGTCTCAGACATATCACAACACTGACAACAAGACGCTAACGCAAAGCCATGGCACTGAAGCACCTCATCAACTGGGAGCCACTGATGCCAAAATCTCCAAAGAAAGAATGACATCGTACGCCTCAACCAGCTACCCCAACAGGGGCGATTAATACCAGAGATCGGGGTGCGCAAATGGATCAACTCCCAAGCGGACTTGACAGAAAAAGCACCATCGGAGCTATGAATCCAACGAGCCGAATCCAACGAGCCCAAGAGAATCGGGACCAACACAATCTGATCCGCAATAGAAGGAGCAACTACTTAACAAAGGAGGTCAAAATCCCAGGTTCCCTCCGAAAGAAAATGGGAAACCCGGGCACCACGATCTCCACAGACCTCAGTCTGACTGGACTGGAGCAAACGCCGCCAAGTGGAAGAGATAAAACCACGAGAAGAGACACAAGCTGGGTGCGCCTAGAGACAATATTTCCTCATCAAAAATTTGGCCCAGAGGGAAGATCCCTGCCTGAACCGAAACCACAGTTTTATGGAGAAGCTATCCACGAGATCTTTCAATCTGCAGAAGCCAAGACCCCCCTCTTCCACGGGGAGGCAAGCCCGAGACCAACGAGCCCAATGCCATTTCTTCTCCAAGGGCCTAGACCCCCAAAGAAAGGCATTAAAGGCTCGCTCAAGTTTCTCCATGACAGCCAACGGAGGCTGAACAACCTGAAACAAATATATGGGCATCGAGAGGAGCACGCTACGAATGAGGGTCATGCGGCTCCCCGGAGAATGAGTACGAATCTCCCAACCCTCCAGCCGCCTCCTAACAGACTGTAAGAGGGGCTCAAAAAGAGAACACGTCCTATTTCCCTGAAATAAGGGAACTCCTAGGTACTTGATCGGCAAATACCCCTCCGCAAAGCTAGTGATACGCAAAAGTCTAGAGCGAAGGCGCTCAGAGCATCGCGGAGGAAGAATCAGGGAACTCTTGACAGCATTCACCAGCTGTCCCGAACAGTTCTCATAGTGATGCAGAAAATCTAAAAGAAGCTGCATCCCACGAGACCCACAATTGGCAAAAATAATGATATCATCAGCATAGGCCAGATGGGAAATCAAAAGATCACAACTAGAACGGTACCTAATAGCAGGATGACGCAAGTAGAGTCTGTCAAGGCCACGCGAAAGATACTCCGCCCCTAAGATGAAGAGAAGGGGGGACAATGGGTCTCCCTGCCTGAGGCCCCTGGTAGAACCGAAGAACCCCGAAAGAGAACCATTGATATTAACCGAGAAATGACAATGAGAAATACAGGCCGAGACCAACGCCACAACCTGCTCAGAGAAACCAAAATTGCGCAAAACAGCAAAAAGGAAAGGCCATTGGACCAGATCATAGGCCTTAGCCATATCCAACTTCAAAATAACATTACCACCACGAGTGGGAAGAGTGAGACTATGAGTGAGCTCCTGAGCAAGGAGGATGTTATCAGAAATCATCCGTCCCGGAACAAAACCACTCTGATTCAAACAAATAAGTCTCTCCGCCACAGCCCGCAAACGAGAGTACAACAACTTAGAAATGATTTTGTTCGTGACATTACACAGGCTGATCGGACGGAAATCCGACCAAGCCTGAGCACCCTCGACTTTTGGGATCAAAGTAATCGTGGTGGCAGTAAAGCTCTGGGGCAGGGGAGAGCCTCGGAAAAAATCCAAACCGCATCCAACACATCCTGATGAACGATCTCCCAGCAATGCTGGAAAAACGCCGAAGAGAAGCCATCAGGGCCTGCCACACTGTCAGGAGAAATGGTGAAAACAGTCGCACGCACCTCATCAAGGGAGGGGGTAGCAGTAATCCCATAATTCTCCTCATCAGAAATTACCGAAGGAAACCCCGAAAAATCAGGACAATCAAGCACAAAGGGATCCCCAGTGAGTAAGTGCTGAAAAAATGAGGCACCCGACTGCTGAATCATCTCAGGAGACGTCAGGCAAACCCCATCATCCCATATGCGGAAAATCTTATTAGCCACACGCTTCTTCGTAACCATGTTATGAAAGAGTTTGGTGTTCCGCTCACCATCCTCTAGCCAGTTGCATGCAGCTTTTTGTTTCCAAAAATCCGCCTCCATGGCGGTGACACGAGCCAGATCCGGATTACGATCGGACAGGGCAGTCCAATTCGAATCAGAAGTATCGGCCTCACAGGCAAGCTCAGTGGAACGAACTGCACTCTCAGCCTCTGTGATTTTATCAAAGATGTTACCAAAAACATCTCGATTCCACCACTTGAGGTGATTCTTAAGACTCTTCAACTTAACGAAAAGACGCGACATACCAATCAGACTGCAAGGCAAATTCCAATTAAGCCTGACAGTCTGCAAAAAACCATTATGCCGAAGCCACATACGCTGGAAGCGAAACGAGCTCGGCCCACGGGCAAAAACCGGAGCGGTAACCAAAAGCAGACAGTGGTCAGAAACAGTACGGGGGAGATGTTCAAATCGAATGGAGCTGAAATGATCACCCCAATCAACAGAAACCATAACCCTGTCCAACCGCTTCCAAATGGTCTTATTCGTCCAAGTGAACGAAGACCCCTCAAAACCAGCATCAATCAAACCAGAATCCATAATAAAAGTGTTGAACTCCTCCATGGGTAGCAACCTACCACCACGGGTGCCCAAACACTCAGACGCATCACGTACAACATTGAAATCCCCACCAACCAGCCAAGGACCCAGAACAGGCTTGACGTGAAGCAGGGAAGATCAGAGGTCCCGACGCTCAATATAATAACATCTGGCATAAACAAAAGAACAAAAAACAGATGTGGGTAAAAAAGGGGTAGAAACCTTAGTGTGAAGGAACTGAGCATGATCAAGGACACACTCAGCATGCACATCAGCAGCAAAAACACCCAAATGTGACCAGAAAGATTCGAAATGACTCGAGAAAAACCAAGACTGACGAGTCATGAATCTCTGATCTAAATCGATCATCGGCTCCAAAATAACCAAAACCTTAATCTGTTTCTCCTTCACAAAGGCATGCAGCCTCTGCTGGGACTCCGAACCCCAAAGTCCCCGGATATTCCAGATCATGCGATTCATAAAGATGGGCATCAGGATCACCCTGCCGCCTCTTGGACGAATCCTCAAGATCGTCCTGCTTCCTCTTCTTTACATCAGACATACCAATGTCCGGAACACCAGACGCAGAGTGTCTATCGAACCCCGAATCAGGATCCTCCTCAGACACCTGTCTGGCAACCAACTCACAAACAGGGGGTCCCTGTCTAACAAACAATTCCTCCACCATGGAAGAAACCTCCGGAAAACCAGGGAGGGAAGGAATAAAATGGCTACTGTGATTTTCCAAGCACAGAACGGAATCACCAAACAACACAGCCACCCCATCTTTTGAAGAGCCCAGCTCATCCATACAATCCTCAAAAGGGATAGACTCCTCTTCCTCCAGAACCTGACCATAAGACTGAGAAGGCACACCAACTGATCCCGAAGGGAGCACCTCAATAATGGAAGTACCCGAATGATCAAAACCAACACCCACAGGAGAATTCTGCTCCAAGGGCGCCTCTCCATGACAACCAACACCCTCAACCCCAAAGGGAAGAACATCATCAGGACTGTCACCAACTACCTTGGAATCACTACCTCGCTCCGCCTCCGCCTGCCAAGGCGACAAGACATCAAAAGCGTTCGAGGTACCCACCGGAACAACATGCGCAGCAGGAGGTGCCCTCACATGAGGAACACGAGGCGCAGCCCGCCTCTGTCTCCTTCGCTTAGGGCCAACGAACTGATCAGGATTCTGGTCCTGAGGACCCTGAGCAACATTAGGTGCCACACCCTCCTGGTGTGTCATACCCACAGTATCTACCTGAAGCGGGGGAACAGGACCAGCAGGTCTGGTCCGAACTGGGCGGGGATTCTTCCCATGCGAATAACACACACTAATAGCATGTCCCAGCATCTTGCAATCGGTACAATAAGCTGGACTCATAAACTACCTCAATCTCCTGTAGGTGAGCACTTCATGACACCCAGATGGACTGGATAGGGGGCTCCAAGACATTGATCTCAGCACAAATGCGGAAAAAGGCCCCCCTAGTGCCATCTGCTGTGTGATCATCAATCTTAATGGGAGTACCCAAAAGCTTAGCAAGAGCGCAAAGGCTCTTCTTATCATAAAGATGGAGGGGTAACTCCAGAAGTCTGACCCAAACCGGAGCAAGTGGAGACTCTACCTGGAAATTAAACTCCGGTGTCCACTTGGATAACCGGATACCAAGTGGACCAATAAACAAATTGCCCCTGGTCCAGAGACGGGCATAGTCCTCCTCACAGGAGAGAAAAATCACAAGAAAACCCCTTGGCAAGAATTTCAAACTATACGGTCGCCCAAAACCGAGATTGGCAAAAGCCGCAGATATAGCATGGTTGGGCACAATCGACCGATTGCCAGAAATTTTGCCAACCAAAGCAAACTTAAACGGAGCAGATAAAGATGATATAAGCTCATCCGAAAAGTGAATGCCCGGCTTACCGTCCTTAAAAGGCATCTCATCATCGACCCAAGAACATCCTCGAAGTTGTTCTTGGACGCCCGAGAGGACGATGGTGCCAAAACATCCCGAAAAGACAGGGGAGGGGTAACAGAAGCATTAGGGCTAAAAAAACCCGAAGAAATACCTGGATTAACCGAGTTAACACGTCGAGTCTGCAGAGTTGACTGGCCAGTGTTGACCTTTGACTTTCTCGTTGACTTTCCGGTCGAGGTACCACCATGGAACGGCGACGGTGAAACGAGCTTGGAACAGGAACCCAAAGTTACAGAACCGGACGGTGGAGGGGTGAAATCAAGAGAACCGGTGATCGGAGAAATAGAAAAAACCGGAATTCGGGGATTTCCGTTCACCGGAGAATTTCCCGAAATTGATTGAGGCAAAATCTTACCCATACTTGGACGATCAACTGCTAAAGAGGAATTGAAGAAAGAAGCCGGAATTGGGCCTGAAATCGGCGATGCAAATGACGGCAGGGAGGAATGAACGTCCATTTCCTTAGATCTGAAATTACCGGCGGGTCTGAGCTCCGATTGGACTAATTCAGGTGCCATTGGAATCGTCTGGACCAAAGGATCATGGATCGGGGTTTGGATGGTACCTTGGATGCCGGAGTTGGCCGGAATCGGTGAAAGAACGGACGTCTGCGCAGTGAACAGTGACTGCGCATGTTTGGACGAAAATGGCGCCGGAACGGGAGAACTAGCCGATCGCGCAGGTGACGGAAAAGAAAGAGGAGGTTGAGGCAAAGAGAATGACATATGGCCGGCACCAAGAGGAGCGGTGGTTGCCGGCGACGACGAAGATGAAAAAACGGCCGGAATTTCGATAGGAGAAAAGGGCGGGCAATCTGACTCCGATTGGCCTGAAATTTTGCAGGGGTGGTCGCCGGAGGATGGCGGTTCAGATGAGGGCGGTGGCCGGCCGGGGTCCGGCGGCGGAAGCATGGCGGTAGAAGGTGGGTGAATAGTGACAATTTGGTGTGTTTTTTCTCACGCTTTTAGTGTGTGTTTTTTGAGAGCATTTTTTGGGGTCTGGTTTCTGGTTTAGGGTTTAGGGTTTTTTTTTTTAAATAAAACACCGCCGGAAGCGGGGGGGTTTGGTGGACCCCTACCTGTATATATCAACACAAAAGAAATACAAGATAAAACCTAAAGAGAGGGGGACTATACCAAGACCTCTCGAAAGGCTAGTCTGACAACACATAAAACATAAAAACATAAAACCTAGGGTGGCAAATACATGAGCCAAAATCTAAGCCCTAGGAAAAGCGCATAATAAAAAGAACATATAAGAGCAGCGCTAAATACATCAAAACAAATCGAAGTTTGTCTAAACTGTAAAGATCCGACTCAGATGTGGGTACAAAAGACAACCAATTGTACCCATATCTGAGCCGTCTGTCGCTGTAAGTCCAACATGAAAAGGGCATCCTAGTCCGAGATCGGTCTGCAGTAAATGATCCCGCAATCAAAATAGTATCCAGCTGCAGAAGCATTGTGCCAAAACAGTAGAAGCACAGATGGAGGACCGCAATCCAGTTGAAGACAGAGAAGCTCCAAGTCCCCAGAAGAAGATGAAAACGTATGGAGCTCATAACGTCATAAATCCAAGCGTGACTGGAACGCTGATATAAGAGGTAGCCAAGAGAGAACATGGAGAGCCACCAATGCACGCAGCAAAAGCAGAGAACATATAAATCCCGACATGAATGGAGCTCTGGGCCAGAGAAACCACTGAGAAAGATCATCCAAAGCCACCACAAAACTCGGCAATAGAACACAAAATAAAGAAAGCGGCGGCCAAGGAGAAGCCTGCAGAGAGCGACCGCCAGAGAACAGGGGTGGTCCAAATAAAAGCACCAATGGAGAATGTTCGAGAGTCCACCCAGATCCAAAGAAAAAAAGCACTGAGGGATCAAGTGTCTGGACCCACTCAAACACAACTGGAAAAAAAGGAAAAAGTTCGAACCTCAAAAGAGACAGTACCTGCAAAGGAAAAAATACATATATATAGATATAAATAGAAATAGATCCAAATAAAGGAAGGGGCTGCAAATAGCTAAGAACATCTGTATCTAAGGTAGGGAAGCCCGGAGATATCCGAGCGGGTCAGGATGGATATGTTTCTTGGTAGTGAAGGACCTAACTCTAAGGTATAAACCCTAAAGGTATGAGCCCTTGCCGCCAACGCATCCGCCACCAAATTTCCCTCCCGGAAAATATGTGAAAAATGAACCGCCCGCCCCCTCAAAAGAACTAGAATCCGAGTGACTGTATGATGAAGGTCCCAATGACACCGACGAGAACGCAGGATCTGAAGAGAAATCGGAGAATCGGTCTCAACCCAAAGGGGAAAAAGACCGAGATCGGAACAGATAAGAAGGCCCCTCCAAACCGCCCAAAGCTCCGCCCGAACATTGGTCCCGACTCCGATAAACTCGCTGAAGGAGAGCACCATCCCTGCCAGAAGAATCACGCACAACACCACCGACAGACGACTCCCCAGGATTACCTCTCGAACTCCCATCAACATTCAGCTTAAAGCACCCAGGAGGTGGACAGAGCCACCGGACAATCGCTAACCTATGGGTCCGCTGAAAGCCAACAAAGATACCCAGCGATCTCGCCGCCTCAAAGGCACCAAGCCTTGGGCTTAACAATGAAAGCAGCATGGGCAAGACGCAGGTAAGACAAAATCTGAGACTTCAAAGTCTCCCCAGAAATACGCAGCTGACGGTGCTTCGTATCATTACGAGCCGTCCAGAGAAACCACAAAACAATGAAGGGCAGAAACTCCTTGGCGTGGCCCCCAGGTGCCCAATGAAGATTTCTCTTCCAAGCACTAAGGAACAACCTGAGATCCCCTGTGCAGGGGATCCGGACACGAAATATGGCCCAAAAGAAATGCCAGACAGAACAGGCTATCGGGCCATCAATGAAGACGTGTGTAAATATCTCCGACATATCACAACACTGGCATCGAGAAGCCAACCCAAAGCCACGACGCTGGAGCATATCATCCACCGGGAGCCACTGATGCCAAAACCTCCAAAGAAAGAAAGACATCGTGGGCCTCAACCAACGGCCCCAACAAGGAGTCAAGATATCAGAAACAGGTTCTCTCAATCGTACAAGCTCCCAAGCAGACCTAATCGAAAAAGCACCGTCAGAACTGTGAATCCAAAGCGCCAAATCAGGCTCGCCAAAGGCAATCGGGGTCAGAGTAATCGCCTCAGCAACAGAAGGGGCCACCACAGCGCAAAGAAGATCGAAATCCCAGGCCTCCTCAGACAAAAAGTCAAAAACCCGAACATCACGGCCCCCACAGACCTCACACTGGCTGGACAGAGCAGTATCCCCAAACCATATGTCATCCCAAAAGGACACGTCTCCAAGGCCAACGCGCCAGCGAATGCCAGGCTCGGCGCGAGGTCTGATCCGTAGGAGACGACGCCAGGTGGGGGATATTAAACCACGAGGGAGAACAGAGGCAGGAGCATCCATCTGACAATACTTCCGTAAAAGGAATCTCGCCTAGAGAGAGGAGCCCTGCCGAAACCGGAACCACAACTTAATAGAAAAGCTATCCACTAGATCTTTCAATCTGCGGAAGCCAAGACCACCCTCCATCACTTGGAGACAGGCTCGAGACCACTTGGCCCAGTGCCATTTCTTCTCCAGTGGCCGCGACCCCCAGAGAAAAGCGTTGAAGACCAGCTCAAGATTCTCCATGACAACAAGCGGTGGCTGTACCACATGAAAAAGATAAATCGGCATGGAGAGGAGCACACTGCGGATAAGGGTTATGCGGCTACCCGGAGAGAGCGTCCGGATCTCCCAACCCTCTAACTTCCTACGAACAGACTGTAGGAGGTGCTCATAAATGGAACATACTCAGTTACCCCTAAACAAGGGGACTCCGAGGTACTTAAGGGGCAAGTGACCCTCCGCAAACCTGGTGATGCGCAAAATCCGAGAGCGAAGCCGCTTAGAGCACCTCGGAGGCAAGATAACAGAACTTTTGACAGCGTTCACCAGCTGTCCCGAACAATTCTCATAATGATGCAGTAAACCCATAAGGCGCCGCATACTACGAGACCCACCATTGGCGAAAATAATGACATCATCAGCATAAGCCAGATGGGAAATCAGGATATCACAACCAGAGTGGTACCTGAGCTCAGGATGCTGCATGTAGAGACGGTCAAGGCCGCCCGATAAGTACTCCGCCCCCAAAATGAAAAGCATGGGGGACAAGGGATCGCCCTGTCTGTGGCCTCTAGTGGAACCAAAGAACCCCGAGAGAGAGCCATTGATGTTCACGGAGAAATGACAATGAGATATGCAAGCCGAGACCATCTCCACAACCCGCTCTGAGAAACCAAAGTGTCTCAAAACCTCAAAGAGGAAAGGCCACTGGACCCTGTCATAGGCTTTGGCCATATCCAACTTCAGGATAACATTACCGCCACGAGTGGGGAGAGTGAGACTGTGAGTGAGCTCCTGGGCAAGGAGAATATTATTGGAGATCATCCGACCCGAAACGAAGCCACTCTGATTCGGCGAAATAAGTCTCTCCACCACAACCCTCAGCCGAGAGTACAACAGCTTAGAGATGATCTTATTCGTGACATTGCACAGACTGATCGGACGGAAGTCCGACCAAGCATGAGCACCCGCGACTTTGGGGATCAGAGTGATTGTGGTGGCGGTAAAACCCTGGGGGAGGGGAGAACCCCTGAAGAAATCCAGGACAGCATCAAAAACATCCTGATGAACAATCTCCCAATAATGCTGAAAGAACGCCGAGGAGAAGCCAACAGGCCCAGCCACACTATCAGGATGTATGGAGAAAACGGTCGCACGAACCTCCTCCAAAGAAGGGGTCGCAACAATACCCTCATTCTCCACAGCAGAAATAACGTAGGGGAAGCCCGAAAAATCAGGACAAGCAAGCGCAGAGGGGTCACCAGTAAGAAAATGCTGGAAAAACGAGGCTCCCGACTGCTGAATCAACTCAGGAGACGTCAGGCAGACCCCATTGTCCCAGATGCGGAAAATCTTATTCGCCACCCTTTTTTTCTTCACCATGTTGTGAAAGAGTTTGGTGTTCCTCTCACCATCCTCTAACCAGTGGCAAGCAGCTTTCTGTCTCCAAAAATCCGCCTCCATGCCGGTGACACGGGCCAGATCCTCATTGCGATCAGACAGAGAAGTCCAATTCAACTCAGAAGGATCAGCCTCACAGACAACCTCAGCGGACCGAACAGCCCTCTCAGCCTCAATGATTTTATCGAAAAGGTTCCCAAAGACATCCTGATTCCACCACTTGAGGTGATGTTTGAGGCGCTTCATCTTAGCAAAAAGGCGAGGCATACCGCTCAAATTGCAAGACAGAAACCAATTCAGCCGAACAGTCTGCAAAAAACCATGATGCCGAAGCCACATACGCTGGAAGCGAAACAAGCTCGGCCCACGGGCAAAAATCGGAGCGGTGACCAAAAGCGGACAGTGGTCAGAGAAAGTACGAGGAAGATGTTCAACACGAATGGAGCTGAAATGATCACCCCAATCAACGGAGACCATAACCCTGTCCAACCGCTTCCAAATGGTCTTATTCGTCCAGGTGAACGAAGAGCCCTCAAAACCAGCATCAACCAGACCAGAATCAAAAATGAAAGTATTGAACTCCTCCATGGGTAGAAGCCTACCACCATGGGTGCCCAAACACTCAGATGCATCTCTGACTACATTAAAATCACCCCCAACAAGCGAAGGACCCAGAGCAGGCTTGACCTGAAGAAGGGAAGACCAAAGATCTCTGCGCTCAACGTAGCCGCAGCTGGCATAAACAAATGAACAAAACACCTCAGTCGGTAAAAAGGAGGCGGACACCTTGATGTGTAGGAACTGAGCATGATAAAAAACACACTCAGTCTTCACATCCGCAGATGAAAAAACCCAAATATGACCAGAAAAATTCGAAATGACTCTAGAAAAACCAAAACGGCGAGTCATGAATCTCTAGTCCAACATGATCATCGGCTCCAAAATGGCCAAAATCTTAATCTGATGCGCCTTCACATAAGCATGAAGCCGCTGTTGGGACTCCGAACTCCGAAGTCCCCGAACATTCCAAATGAGGGAATTCATGGAGAACGATGAGCAGAAGCACCCGGCCGCCGCTTAAACGAGTCTCCCAACGCTTCATTTTTCCTTTTATTCACGTTTTATATATCAGTATCCTGAGCACCAGAATCAGAATTCCGATCAAACCCCGTGTCGAGGTCATCAGCAGACATCCGCTCGACAATTCGCTCACAAACTAGAGACCTCTGTTGAGCAACAAGTTCCTCGAGATGAGAGGAAACATCTGGAGAAGAAGGAACAGAGGGGATCGAATGACAGCTGTGATTCTCCATGCACTGAACAGAAGTGCCAATACCCCCCTCCTCAAACTGATGGACCAAAGACTGAACAGACACGCAAGCTGTACCCGAAGATAAGGCGTCAATGATGGGCAAACCCAAACTAATCGGGTCAACACCAACAACAGGATCCTGATCCAAAGGAGCATCTCCAAGTAAACCATCACCCACAACCTCCAAGTGGGCAGGGTTGGTACCAACCAACTCAGTAGCGTCGCAACACTGAGCCTCATCATGCCAGGGTGACAAAACCTCAAAGGCATTTGAGGAAGTAACTTGCTGCGGAACATCAGGAACTGTAGGAGGGGCTCCAGCAGGAGGACCCCTGTGCACAGGCCGCCTCCTTTGTCTACGTCTAGGGCCATCGCCATTTAAATGAAGCTGAGGCTGTGGTCCAGGATTAAAGATAGGAACAGCACCCTCCTGGGGTGTTTGTGCTTTGGGAGGAACTGGATCTTGAGATTTTTGAAAAACGGGCCTAGGCCTCGACGGCCTAGGATTCTTCCCGTGAGAATAACACACGGTAACTGAATGTCCCAGCATCTTGCAGTCAATGCATAATAAATGACATCAATAACATGTGTGTGATCACCCCAACCAACCCAGACCTGCTGAATGGGAGGCTGTAAAAAATCAATTTCCACACATACTCGGGTGAAAGCGCCTCAAGAGACATCAGCGGTGTGGTCGTCCATCTTAACAGGCTTACCTACAAGACTCGCAAGAGCAAAAAGAGTACGCTTGTTGAACAAATGCAAGGGTAAGCCCGGAAAACGGATCCAGACTGGCGCAATGGGGGATTCCTCATGCAGATTAAATTCGGGAGTCCACTTAGAAAAATGGATCCCAAGTGGTCCCACAAAAATGTTCCCCCTCGACCAAACGCGCGCGTAATCTTCTTCACATGAGAGAGAAATGACCAAAAAACCTCTGGGTAAGAATTTCAAGTCAAATGATCGCACTAGTCCCATTGTTTCGAAAGCCATAGAAATCGAAGAATTAGGGACTAAGGACCTGTTCCCCGAAATTTTACCGACTAGAGCATATTTAAAAGGTTCGATCAGTGAAGAAATTACCTCAACCGGGAATCGGATACCCGGCTTGCCATCCAGAATAGACGGCTCAGGCAGCTCCTCCATCGAATTACGCACATCCTCGAAACTTTTCTGCACGGTACGAGAAGACGGAGGTGCAAGAGCGTCACTGAAAAGAATCAGTAGCCCGAACCTCAGCACGAAGGACGGGTTTGACCGCAGATGCAGAACCATTGACTGCAGAGTCAACTCGATCAACACTGCGGTTTGACTCGCCCGAGTTGACTCGCGAGTTACCGGCCGGAGTTGCAGCGATCGCCGGCGACGTCATGGGGAGTACAGAACCGGTATCCAAAGCACGAGAACCGGACGTCGGAGGGGCCGATTGGACACTAGAATTGGATGAAATCGATTGAAAAACGCCAATTTGGGCGTTTTTTAAAGGAGATGAATTACCTGAAATTGAAGATATAATTGGATTACCCATCAAAAGGGGAGTACACAGTTGAAAGGAATTCACCAACGGAGCGGCGACGATGCGGAATTGAAGAAAAACCCCGTCGGCGTTTGGGTTTCAGTGGTGCGAGGTGTAGATCTGAAATTCCCGTCGGAATTGAACACCGATGACGACGGGCCTTGTAGAGTTGGAATCGACTGCTCATGGGGATTCCAAATCGGGGTCCCAATTGAACAGAGGTGACCGGAATCGGCCGGCATGGACAGAAACGTGGCTGGAGGCGTGATGAACAGTGCAGGCGGAAGTTCGGAGCTTAAATCGACGGGGCAAATGGACACCGATTTGCCTAATTTTTGGACACAAGGGTCGCTTGGAAGAGGCGAATCTATGGGTACATAAACGGCGCGGATCGGAATGGTAGATGAAGTCGACGCGTTTATGGCCGGAATTTGCGGGATATGTGTCGGCAATTTGGTGGGGCAAACGTGCTCTGATGACGATGATTTTTGGATATTATGTTCGTTGGGGGGTGGCGCGTCAGGTGGTGTGGTGAACCGGCCTGGAACTGGCGGCGGTGACAGCAAGTTTGGGCGATTTTTAAGGGTTTTTTTGGGTTTTCGGGGTTGAGAGCATTTTTCCAACCGGGGTCTGGTTCGGTTTAGGGTTAGGGTTTTTGGTTTAGGGTGTAGGGTTTTGGGTTTGGGGTTTGGGGTTTGGGGTTTCGGGTTTAGGGTTTGGGGTTTGGGGTTTGGGGTTTAGGGTTTAAGGTTTTTTTTGTTTTTTTTTAAGATAAACACCGCCGGAAGCGGGGGGTTTAGGCAGACCCCTACCTATATATATCATCAAACACAAAATACAAGATAAGACCTAAAGAGAGGAGGATAAAATCAACACCTCTCAAAAGGCTAGTCATACAAATAGAAAAACAGAAACCTGGGGTGGCAAATACACAAGCCAAAAACTAATCCCTAAGTAAAATGCATAATACAAATAAACACAAGCGATCAGCGCTAAATAAATGAAAACAAAGCGAAACATATCTAAATAGTAGTGATCCAGCTCAGAAGTAGGTGCAAAAGACCATCGATGGTACCCATCTCTGAGCTGTCTGTCGATGTAATGCTGATCTGAAAAGTACATCCTAATCCAAGAACTGGCAGCTGTAAAGGATCCCGCAGTCAAAAAATTAAACAGCTGTAAAGTCACATCATGAGTCACGCGAATGAATGGAACTCTAGGCCAAATAAACCACTGAGAGAAAATATCCAGAAACTCCATATCACTCGGCAAAAAACATAAGAACAGAAGTCGGCGGACAAGGAGAAGCCTGCAGAGAACGCCCGCCAGATAACAGGGGTAGTCTAAAGAAAAGCACCAACGAGGCAAGTACTGGGACCCACCCCAACCCAATGGAGCAAAACAAGGAGGGTGCAAGTGTCTGGGCCCACTTGCACAGGACAAAGTGGGTGCGAGTGTCTGATCCCAATCACACAAGACTAGCAAAACGGGGAAATAAAGAAACCCCCGAAATAACAGTACCTGCAAAGAAAAAATATACATATACATATAGAAAGATCGAAGAAATGGATCCAAGTGAAGGGAAGGGCTGCAAACAGCTAAGAAGATCTATATCTCAGGTAGGGAAGCCCGGAGGTATCCGAGCGAGCAAGTATGGAAATGTGCCTAGGGAGGGAAGGACCTAACTCTAAGGTAAAGTGCCTAAGGGTATGGGCCCTCGCCGCCAACGCATCTGCCACCGAATTACCCTCCCGGAATATATGCGAAATATGAACAGACCGCCCTCTCAAAAGGACCAGAATCCTGGATACAATGTGATCAAGACCCAGCAACATCGACGGGAACAAATGAGCTGAATAGAAGTCAGAGAATCAAGCTCGATCCAAAGAGGGAAAAAAGAATGATCAGAACAAAGGAGAAGACCCCTCCAAACCGCCCAAAGCTCAGCCCGGAGAGAAGACCCAGCTCCAATGAACTCGCTGAATGAGAGCACAACCCTCCCGGAATCATCCCGAACAACGCCACCAGCAGAGGAGTCCCCAGATAGACCACGCGAGGTCCCATCCACATTAAGCTTGAAACACCCGGATGGCGGTCGCAGCCAGCAAACAATCGCCGTCCTATGTAATCTGTGGAGAGCGACCAAAATACCCATCAATCTCGCCACATGAAACACACCCATCCAATGTCTGGGCTTGACAGTACGCGCAGAGTAAGCAAGACGCAGGTAAGACAAAATCTTATATTTCACCGTCTCCCCAGAAACAGGGCGATGACGGTGCTTAGCATCGTTCCGCGCAGTCCAGAGGAACCACAGAACGATGCAGGAGAGAAACTCACGCACATGGCCCCCCCGGGACCAGACCAAATCCCTCTTCCACGCACTGAGGAACAAACTGAAATCCTCAGTGTCGGGAATACGAACCCGAAACACGGCACCAAAGAAGTGCCAGACAGACCGAGCAACCGGGCTACGAATATAAATGTGTGTGAATGTCTCAGCCATATCACAACACTGACATCTCGAGGCGAACGCAAAACCCCGGCGCTGGAGCACCTCATCAACTGGGAGCCACTGATGCCAGAATCTCCAAAGGAAGAACGACATGGTAGGCCTCAACCAGCTCGCCCAACACGGGCAGAAGATTTCCGAAGACGGAGCACGCACACGGATCAGCTCCCACGCAGACGGATCAATTCCAATGAGGGAATCACAGCAAAACCATCATTCTAAACGGCAGAGATAACCGAGGGAAAACCCGAAAAATCAGGGCAATCGAGCGCAGAGGGCTCCCCAGTAAGAAGATCCTGGAAAAACAAGGCTCCCGACTGTTGAATCAAATCCTGAGACGTCAGGCAGACCCCATTCTCCCAAATGCGGAAAATTTTATTGGCCACGCGCTTTTTCCTCACCATATTATGAAAGAGTCTTGTGTTCCGCTCACCATCCTCAAGCCAATGGCAAGCCGCTTTCTGTTTTCCAAAAATCCGCCTCCATGGCGGTGATACGGGCCAGATCCTCATTGCGATCGGACAGGGAAGTCCAATTCGCATCAGAAGGGTCGACCTTACAGACATCCTCAGCAGAACGAACAGCCCTCTCGGACGATGATCCGAGATAGTACGAGCAAGATGTTCAACCCGAATCGAGCTGAAATGATCTCCCCAATCAACAGAAACCAAGACCCTGTCCAACCGCTTCCAGATGGTCTTATTCGTCCAAGCGAACGAAGACCCCTCAAAACCAGCATCGATCAGGCCAGAATCAAGAATAAAAGTGTTGAACTCCTCCATGGGTAGCAACCTACCACCACGGGAGCCCAAGCACTCAGACGCATCCCTGACGACATTAAAGTCGCCGCCAACCAGCCAGGGACCCAAAACAGGCTTAACCAAAAGCAAGGAAGCCCAAAGATCCCTACACTAAACATAATCACATCTAGCATGGACAAAAGAACAAAATATCTCTGTCGTCAAGAAAGAGGTAGAGACTCTGATGTGAAGGAACTGAGCATGATCAAAAACACACTCCGCCCTCACATCAGCAGCAAAAAATACCCAGATATGACCGGAGAGATTAGAGATGACTCCAGAAAACCCCAAACGGCGATTCATGAATCTCAGATCCAGATCAATCATGGGCTCCAAAACAGCCAAAACCTTAATCTGTTTCTCCTTCACAAAGGCATGAAGCCTCTGCTGAGACTCCGAACCTCGAAGTCCCCGGATATTCCAGATTAAGCAATTCATGGGGAACGGGTGAAAGAAGGATCCGATCGCTTTTTACGCGATCGCCGACCATCATTCTGAGGTCTTTTTCTGGTATTGTACATGTCAGTGTACAGAATACTACACTCAGACCCACAGCTAACTCCAGACACAGAATGTCGATCAAAATCCTGATCAGGATCATCAGCCGACATGTGACTGGGAATAATCTCAAGAATAGGGGGTCCCTGTCGAGCAATCAACTCGTCCAGCATAGAACTGGCATCAGCAGGGGATGTAGGAAAAGATGGGACCGAGTGGCTGCTATGATTTTCAATACAAACCTCTGGGGGGACAAACACAGTCACCACATCCGGGCGTGGAGATCCAAGGTCATCCACGCAATCTACATAAGGAACACTCTCACCGTCCTCAGCCACCGCGACTTCAGGATGGTCAGAAATAGGGGCCTCCTGATGAGAACTCAAACCGACAGAGGGATAAGGAACACCTAATCCAAGCTCCTCGGAGCCTACCTCTGTCTCCTGCAAATGGGAAAGAACTCCAAAAGAGTTCGAAGCAAGAGGATCATCCCTCGGGAGAGCCTGACGAACAGGCCGCCGTCTCTGTCTACGTCGGGGACCATGGCCATTGACATGAAGCTGGGGCTGTGGTCACGGAACAACCTCAGGGGCAGCACCCTCTTGGTGTGACTTTCCCACAGTCTCATCCTGAGTCGGGGGAACAGTACCAGCAGGTCTGATCCGGACTGGACGGGGATTCTTCCCATGCGAATAACAAACAGTGGTCGCATGCCCCAACATTTTGCAATCAGAACAATAAGCTGGAATCTTCTCATAGACTACCTCAATCTCCTGAACGTGATCACCCCAAGACACCCAGATGGACTGGACAGGGGGCTCCAAGACATTAATCTCAACACAAATGCGAGCAAAGGCTCCCTGAGTACCATCTGCTGTGTGATCATCAATCTTAATGGGAGTGCCCAAAAGCTTCGCAAGAGCACAAAGGCTCTTCTTGTCATAAAGATGGAGTGGCAACTCCGGAAGTCGGACCCAAACCGGAGCAAGTGGGGACTCCGCCTGGAAATTGAACTCCGGGGTCCACTTGGAGATTCTGATACCAAGTGGACCGATAAACAAACTGCTCTTGGTCCAAAGACGTGCATAATCCTCCTCACAGGAGAGGACAATCACAAGAAAACCCCTTGGCAAGAATTTCAAATTATACGGTCGCCCAAAACCGAAAGTGGTAAAAGCCGCAGATATATCATGATTGGGCACAATCGATCGGTTGCCAGAAATTTTACCAACAAAAGCAAACTTAAACGGAGCAGATAAAGATGAAATAGTCTCATTCGAGAAGTGAATGCCCGGCTTACCGTCCTTAAAGGACGGTGCAGGCATCTCATCCATCGACCCAAGAACATCCTCGAAACTGTTCTTTGTCGTCCGAGAGGACGACGGGGCCAAAACATCTCGAAAACACAGTGGTGGTGTAACAGTAGCAAAAGGGCCAGAAAAACCCGAAGAAGAACCTGGATTAACCGAAGTGATTTTCCGCGATCTCGGGTTTGACTGTTGACCGTTGACTTTATGGTTGAATTTTCGATCGAAGGACCACCGGTGAACGGCGACGGCGAGCAGAGCACAGAACCGGTACCAGCCGGAAGAGAACCGCTCGGCGGAGGGGTCAAATCAGAGGAAACAATAGCCGGAAAATGAGATGAAATTGAAATTTGGGCGTTTCCGGCCACGATCGATTTTTCAGAAATTGAAGATACAGGGCTCTTACACATGCCTGGACGATCAATCCGTGAAGAGGAATTGAAAAAATACGCCGGGGAGACGCCGGAAATCGAAGAAGAAGAAGACGTGAAGATCGCACCCTTCGCTGGAATCGTAGATCTAAAATCGCCGGCGACTGAGAACGGCGTTGGAGTTGAAACCGGTGCCATTGTGATCGTCTGGGGGTGGGCATTACAGATCGGGGATGGAATTGAACCAAGGTTGGAAGAAACGGCCGGAATCGAAGTAAGCATTTCCGGCGATTTGATGAACAGTGAAGGCGTCACTTTGAACGCCGATTCCGGTGGATTGACTGACTTATTGTGAGCGAGGGTGGTACCAATCGAATCGTCTGGCAAAGGCGATTCAAGTGATGGCTTTCCGGCGCCGGGAGGAGCAGTACACAGCGCCGGCGAAAAGATGGACGGAAAATGCGCATGTTTAGGCGTGAAATTGAAGGGGTTGCCGGACTCCAAATGTTCTGAAATTTTGTAGGAAGTGTCGCCGGACGATGGCGGTTCAAGTGGTGGTTGTGGCTGAAAGGGGTCGATTTAGGTGACCAAAATGCACAACGGAAGCAAAAATTTTCGAAAAACACATGAAAGATTTTGGCCACCTTGTACTAGGTGTAGCATATACAAAATCTCAACTTTTTCATACATAGGGTGTTGAGAAAATCGTTACCTATCAACCTCTTGAGGTTGATGATGGCTCCAACTTTGTTGTCAAACAACAAAGCTCTTGAATGGGATGGCAATCTACAAGCTCTCCTCCTTTCCTTCAAGAATTAGGCCCACCACCAACTTTGTAGATCCATCTCACACTTGCACTAGAAAATGTAAGGCTTTTTCAAAGAGAAGTGACTTGTTTCTCCAACAATTGAAGAACACAAAAATGAGAGAAAATTTTGAGAGAGTTCCCTTCAAAAATTTCGGCCAACACATGAATAATGAGAGGGGGAAGACTTGTCTTGGGTGTGGGAAAAGTTGATCCAAAAATTTGCATGCCATACAATATTTTAATCAAAAGTATTCACACCCCTTCACCTCCCAAGCATGCAAAACCTAGTGGGCTTGTAACATTTACAAAGGGCCCATGGACTTTTTAATTGTCTCAAACATATTTGAGCCAAATTAAACTTTATTTGATTTTACTCAAGCCCACTAGTTAAATAATTATTTTTAATTGGGCTCTACAAGGCCCAATGTTATTTAATTAATTCAACAGTTGAATTAATTTAATTATTCGGACTCTACTAGGCCCACTAGTGTTTTATTAATTCAACACTTGAATTAATTTAATTTAGTACATAATAATGTTTATGAAAATCATAATTTTCAAATATATTATTTACTTGGCCTATTTTTAATTTAGGAACACATTCATAAATTAAAAATTACATTTCTCTCATAGAAGTCATACTTCTATTTTTCTCAACGCTTATAAACCCATTTATAAGCCGTTCAACACATTGAACTATATTTACTTCTCAACGGGATCTAGAAAGCTAGTACTTGTGTGGCCCTCAATGGTTCATTGATACAACTAGCCGTGGGTTTACATCTCCATGTGATTCGGACTAAACATGTCCTTATATGAGCATACCCAATTGCTCCATTCTTACTTATCAACTCCTTGATAACAAGAACGTCAGAACTCAAGTCTGATAGTACCCAACCAATCATGTTAAACGCCTAGCCGCATCGCTTACATGATTCCCTAGGTATCAAATGATAGTGCCTGCAAGAACCATTCAATTATGGTTAGCGTACAGTACGGTCCCTTCAACTCATATATCCCGACCGATTCGACAACCATTGGTATATCAAGAGTTGTCAATGAATCGATACTATGTGTCATGTCGTAGTTGCATCGATGGTGTAATCTATGAAACCACTTTCATAATTACCACCATACTCTGATCAGAGATTTCAACCTACATACACATGATAGATAACACATAGGATATCCATACCCGAAGGTAAGCGGTGAATCCCCGACTACAATGCATCGACTCCTATATGTTTCGACAGAACACCCAACCTTGCCACCTGATGACCCCATGAGAGTCGGTAAACAAGTCAAAGTGTAATTCTAGCACATAGAGTCTCAATGTTGTCCCAGGTCATAAGGACTAATGGTGTACAACCATAAACTAGGACTTTTTCACTCAATAAGTGAGAACCACTTGGAAAGTCCTTTTATGGAGGGTTGTTCAGTGCACTCTACAAGGAGCACCTATCTGCATGCTCGGACATCACAATGTCCCCTACCAATGAAACATGGTACTCACATCGCAGATACTAGTCTCGAACTCGAGCGGCCTATATCCTTTTTAGTGGCGGCTGAATCGACTAGGAACTGTTTATAATATACAGTATTCCAAATATGAGTTTCATGATACTCATCATATGAGCATCTCATATTCTTTCTACTATTTGTATACTCAAGGACTTTATCTATGCAACTAGCATGGGTATACAGATAAAGAAGTGCCAAAATGATAAATTCAAATATTATTAAAATAAAGACTGTTCATACATAGAGTTTAATCATGAACCCTCGGCCAACACTTGGCTCGACGGGCACCTACTCTAACAATCTCCCCCTTGCACTAGAGCCAACTACCCTTATGCTTCAAACCCATCGATTCGCGATGCTTCTCGAACAATGGTCTAGGTAAAGGCTTAGTTAGTGGATCAGCAACATTATCTGCGGAGCCGACTTTGTCAATCGTGACATCTCCTCTCTCCACGATCTCTCTGAGGATGTGGTACTTTCTCAATACGTGTTTGGACTTCTGATGAGACCTCGGCTCCTTTGCTTTAACAATGGCTCCCGTGTTGTCACAAAACACCGGGACAGGAGCAACTCCATTAGGAATGACTCCCAACTCTTGGACGAAATTCCTTATCCAAACAGCCTCCTTTGCTGCAGCTGATGCAGCAATATATTCTGCCTCAGTGGTGGAATCCGTTGTACTGTCTTGCTTGGAACTCTTCCAAGAGACAGCAGCACCATTGAGCATGAATATGGATCCAGAGATTGACTTCGAGTCATCGATATCGCTTTGGAAGCTAGAGTCGGTATAGCCTTCGAATTTCAGTTCTCCACCCCCATAGACCAAGAACAATTTATTGGTCCTTCTCAAATACTTGAGGATGTCTTTCACAGCTTTCCAGTGTGGAAGACCGGGGTTGGATTGATATCTACTCACTACACTTAGTGCAAAAGCCAAGTCAGGACGTGTAGATATCATCCCATACATGATGCTACCAATCGCAGATGCATAAGGAATGCTGGTCATCGCCGCTATCTCTGCATCAGTCTTGGGAGACATAGACTTGGATATGGACACGCCATGACACATTGGTAGATGTCCTCTCTTGGACTCATCCATCGAGAACCGCTTCACGATGGTATCAATGTATGTGGACTGGGTGAGACCAAGTAATCTTGTTGATCTATCTCTATAGATCTGTATTCCCAATACAAAAGATGCTTCACCCAAGTCCTGCTTTGAGAACTTACTCGCTAACCATATCTTCGGTAATTGCAACATTCCTACATCTTTCCCAATGAGTAGAATGTCATCAACATACAACACCAGGAATGTCACAGCACTCCCACTGACCTTCTTATACACACAGGGTTCCTCAGGATTCTTAGCAAAACCAAACTCTTTGATTGTACTATCGAATCTGAGGTTCCAACTCCTAGAAGCCTGCTTTAAACCATAAATAGATCTTTGAAGTTTGCATACCATATGCTCACTTCCGATAGATGTAAACCCTTCGGGTTGAGACATGTAAATCTCTTCCTTAATATCCCCATTAAGAAAGGCTGTCTTAACATCCATCTGCCATATCTCATAGTCATACCATGCAGCTATGGCTAGCAAAATCCTTATGGACTTGAACATTGCAACTGGAGAAAAGGTTTCCTCAAAGTCAACTCCTTGTCTTTGAGTATATCCTTTTGCTACCAATCGCGCCTTGAAGGTCAATACCTTCCCATCCGCCCCAAGTTTCCTCTTGTAAATCCATTTACACCCTATGGGAACAATTCCCTCAGGTGGATCCACGAGATTCCACACTTGGTTCGAATACATGGAATTCATCTCAGATTATATCGCTTCAAGCCACTTGGATGAATCGGCATCAGATAATGCTTCGTTGAAGGTACTTGGATCACATCCATGGTTAGGCTCATCATGGCCCTCTTCAAGAAGCAGACCATACCTCATAGGTGGTCTCGAGACTCTCTCGGATCTTCTAGGAGCTTGTATCTCCTCTCTTGGCTCCTCGGGTGTGGGTTCTACAACTGTTGGTGTCTCTCGAACCTCTTCGAGTTCTATCATCTCGCCTTTTCTATCTAATAGAAATTCTTTTTCTAAAAAGGTTGCATTCCTAGAAACAAACACCTTTGTTTCTTGGGGATGATAGAAGTAGTATCCAACAGAATTCTTTGGATATCCCACAAAGTAATATAAAATGGATCGACAATCCAATTTATCTCCCACTACCTGCTTCACATAAGCAGGGCACCCCCATATTCTAAGATAAGAATATTTGGGTGGTTTACCCATCCATATCTCATATGGTGTCTTATCAACTGCCTTTGTATGGACATTGTTCAACAACATTGCCGCTGTTTCAAGCACATATCCCCAAAAGGATGGCGGCAACTCCGTGAACCCCATCATAGACCGAACCATGTCCATCAAAGTCCGGTTACGACGCTCCGAAACACCATTCAATTGTGGTGTAGCGGGCGGAGTCCACTGCGAGAGAATCCCATTCTCCCTAAGATACTCTTGGAACTCGGCACTCAAGTATTCACCACCTCGATCCGATCGAAGTGTCTTGATGCTTCGTCCCAATTGCTTCTCTACTTCACTTCTGAATTCTTTGAACCTTTCAAAGGCTTCAGACTTGTATTTCATCAAATACACATACCCATACCTAGAAAAGTCATCGGTAAAGGTGATGAAGTAGGCATGTCCATGCTTAGTGGTGATGCTAAGTGGACCGCACACATCGGTGTGGATCAAATCCAATAACCCTTTGGCTCGCTCCACATGGCCCTTACAGGGAATTTTGGTCATCTTTTCTTTCAGACAGGACTCACAAGTCGTGATAGCATTAATATCAGACATATCAAACATGCCTACTCCCACTAACTTGTTCATCCTTCTTAAGGAAATATGTCCTAATCGAGCATGCCATAATTGTGCCGAATTTAGAGTATCTTGTTTGCGCTTGTTTGTTGTTGTTACAGCTTGGACATTGTTAAGTGGAATATCTTTCAATTTTAAGGTGTAGAGATCGTTTTCAAGTTCTCCAGTACCAATTAAACATTCATTCTTGTAAATATTGCAAACACCTTTGCTAAATAAACAAGAAAATCCATCTTTATCTAACATAGAAATGTAAATAATGTTTTTCACCAACTCAGGTACAAATAAAACGTCTCTTAACATTAACTTAAAATCATTGTTCAAAAGTAAAGTAACATCTCCAACAGCTTTGGCAGCAACCCATGCCCAATTGCCCATCCTCAAGAAGGTCTCACCTTCCCTGAGCCTCCTACTTCTTCCCATCACCTGCAAATCATTACAGAGATGTGAGCCACAGCCGGTATCCAATACCCAAGAAGTAGAGTTAATTGAAATGTTTACTTCGATATAGAACATACCGTTTCCAGAACTCTTCTGGGCAAGATATTCCCTGCAATTGCGCCTCCAATGTCCAGGCTTCTTGCAGTGATGACAGATGTCAACAGTCTTGTCAGCCTTTACTGGTGTGGCTACCACTACGGGACCCGGAGTCTGCCTCTTCAAGGGCACGCTCTTCTTGGGACGTTGGAAAGAACGCTTCTTTCCCTTCCCAGGTGGACCGGTCTTCGTACCAGATGAAGAGCCCACAAAAAGAACCGGCTTCTCTTTCTTGATGGTGGACTCAAAGGTCACAAGCATGTTCACCAACTCCTCAAGGGTCGGCTCCATCTTGTTCATATTGAAGTTCACCACAAAAGGATCAAATGAGCTAGGCAGCGATAAGAGCAACACGTCGGTGGTCAACTCCGAAGGCAAGATCAGATCCATGCCAACGAGCTTGTCCACGAGCCCAATCATCTTCAAGCCATGCTCATGGACCGAGGCCCCATCTCGCATGCGCATAGTGATCAGCTCCTTGACGGTAGCATGCCTAAGAGGCCGAGTCTGCTAACCAAAGAACTCCTTGAGGTGCATATGAATGTCAGCAGCATTCTTTGCATCCTCAAAACGCCTCTGCAGCTCATCATTCATAGAAGACTGCATATAACACCTAGCCTTCAAGTCATGGTCACACCAATCCTTGTAGGTCTGCAATTCCTCAGGAGTGCAGCTAGTCGGAGCCTCAGCAGGGGGCGACTCAGTCAGTGTATATGCAATCTTTTCCGAGTTTAGGACGATTTTCAGATTTCTTAGCCAAGTGAGATAGTTAGGTCCGGTTAACACATGTTTTTCGAGTATGGCAGAAAGCGGATTGCGAATTGAAGACATTATCAAATTTTTGTACTGAAAAGTAAAACAGATAAATGTTAATGACTATTTTAAAATATTTAATAAGATATAAAGTTTGGACTTTAACTTTATAAATTTTCCCTCCCACTGTTTTGACATTTCCACTACCCTCTAGTGAAAACGGGAAACTCTTTTCCTCAGTAGGTATGTAAGGTCCAATTAGCGAATTATGATCTCGAATAATATCAGCCAATCACAATTCCTAAAAGGTAGTTTCCAATTGCATCACAATGCAATCCTTACGTAAACTTTTGTCTCACGTTTGATTAGGACCCAATAATATGACGTCGTTCATCTTTACGTGTCAAGCCTTGCGCATCGATGTTGAACCTTAATGGACGGTCGCCATGAGTTCCCTCAATAATATGAGCCGAAATCATGGGAGTTCCACGTAGTTCACATCACCATGTCAATGGATATCACAACTTTCCGGCACCCAGGGCCCCCCAATAATATGAGCCGAGCCCCGAGTACGAGTAGCGTTCATCATGCACCCATTGTCGATGGAAGACATGGAAATTATAAACAAATTTATAATTCCCCTTTTCGGGCTTGATATTAATTTTGAATCTTATTCAAAATGAGGGTTTTTAATTTTGAAATGTCTCATCATTAATTTTATTTAAAAATTCGCCATGTTTGATCGTATGTTGGCCGGATTCATGCAACTTTGTTATTATCATAATAATAACGCACATACTCATTATTTATAACATATCATGCATATATTATAAACAGTAAACAAACAAGGATGATCAATCGCCCCAATACTAATGGCCCGTGTGAGCTAAACACGGGCCTAGGTCCAATCCTAGGGTAATGCAAGGGATGCAAATGCAACTATTACATTAGCTTCCAATATTTACATGTCTTCGATCTTCTTAATCATCATGGCCACCATCTTCCAATCTTGATCATCCACTATACTAATATTTACAAATAAATATCCATGGCAAATAGGGATACATCTCATGGGGGGTGGGAACGGGCCATAAACCAAGCCCACTTTATAAATTGATAATTATTACAATCATTCAACACAAAATATCCTAGCATACACCTAGCAAATTGGGCTTGGGCTTTTGATCATCCTTCATGCATAATATCACATATCATACACCATCAATTAATTATCACAATAATTAATTGATCCAATATTATATATCTTGAACCAATCACGAACCGCCACACTTATAAACTAAATTAACAAAGTATACAAACACCTTTGTCTACTTTCCAATTAATTTATTTATAACCGAATTTCTTATAAATCACAATTTACTATAAATAATTAAAGTCCAACTTCAATTATTTATTTTATGAGAAAAATTTGCAACTTTTGTGATTTTAAACTTAAGGGCCCAAAAACTTATTTTTTCACCAAAAACATTTTGGCCCATTTAAAATTCACAAACATGTTAGCCATCTAATGGCCCAACAACTCAAGGCCCATGACACTTAGATAATTCAAAACACTTTTGGAAACCCTAGTCGTCATCGTCGTCGCCAGAGCTCCGTCGCCGGATTCCGGCAACAAAATTTTTTTTTATTAAAATAGGGGCTGTTCGGGTGCCTGAAATGGGCAGCCCCTCGGGCAGCCCGAGCTGCACGAAATGTGCAGCAACATGCTGCCCGAAAAATCCCCTCACATGGCCTTGATTTTTGTTGCAAATTTTCATCTCATTCAGTTAGAAATTGCCCTCAATATAATATTATGTATATGCTACAAAAAACTAGTACCCTTGGCTCATGATCCTACTTGAAAGGGGTCGATTTAGGTGACCGAAATGCACAACGGAAGCAAAAATTTTCGAAAAACACAAGAAATATTTCGGCCACCTTGTACTAGGTGTAGCATATACAAAATCTCAACTTTTTCATACATAGGGTGTTGAGAAAATCGTTACCTATCAACCTCTTGAGGTTGATGATGGCTCCAACTTTGTTGTCAAACAACAAAGCTCTTGAATGGGATGGCAATCTACAAGCTCTCCTCCTTTCCTTCAAGAATTAGGCCCACCACCAACCGCTGCGGATCCACCTCACACTTGCACTAGAAAATGTAAGGCTTTTTCAAAGAGAAGTGACATTTTTCTCCAACAATTGAATAACACAAAAATGAGAGAAAATTTTGAGAGAGTTCCCTTCAAAAATTTCGGCCAATACATGAATAATGAGAGGGGGAAGACTTGTCTTGGGTGTGGGAAAAGTTGATCCAAAAAGTTGCATGCCATGCAATATTTTAATCAAAAGTATTCACACCCCTTCACCTCCCAAGCATGCAAAACCTAGTGGGCTTGTAACATTTACAAAGGGCGCATGGACTTTTTAATTGTCTCAAACATATTTGAGCCCAATTAAAATTTACTTGATTTTACTCAAGCCCACTAGTTAAATAATTATTTCCAATTGGGCTCTACAAGGCCCAATGTTATTTAATTAATTCAACAGTTGAATTAATTTAATTATTCGGACTCTACTAGGCCCACTAGTGTTTTATTAATTCAACACTTGAATTAATTTAATTTAGTCCATAATAATGTTTATTAAAATCACAATTTTCAAATATATTATTTACTTGGCCTATTTTTAATTTAGGAACACATTCATAAATTAAAAATTACATTTCTCTCATAGAAGTCATACTTCTATATTTCTCAACGCTTATAAACCCATTTATAAGCCGTTCAACACATTGAACTATTTTTACTTCTCAACGGGATCTAGAAAGCTAGTACTTGTGTGGCCCTCAATGGTTCATTGATACAACTAGCCGTGGGTTCACATCTCCATGTGATTCAGACTAAACATGTCCTTATATGAGCATACCCCAATTGCTCCATTCTTACTTATCAACTCCTTGATAACAAGAACGTCAGAACTCAAGTCTGATAGTACCCAACCAATCATGTTAAACGCCTAACAGCATCGCTTACATGATTCCCTAGGTATCAAATGATAGTGCCTGCAA
Source organism: Primulina tabacum (assembly GCF_025594145.1). Lineage (NCBI taxonomy): Eukaryota > Viridiplantae > Streptophyta > Magnoliopsida > Lamiales > Gesneriaceae > Primulina > Primulina tabacum. Next base: position 245,819 of record NC_134562.1, on the reverse strand, counting down.
GAACCATTCAATTATGATTAGCGTACAGTATGGTCCCTTCAACTCATATATCCCGACCGGTTCGACAACCATTGGTATATCGAGAGTTGTCAAATAATCGATACTATGTGTCATGTCGTAGTTGTATCGATGGTGTAATCTATGAAACCCTTTTCATAATTACAACCATACTCTGATCAGAGATTTCAACCTACATACACATGATAACACATAGGATATCCATACCCGAAGGTAAGCGGTGAATCCCCGACTACAATGCATCGACTCCTATATGTTTCGACAGAACACCCAACCTTGCCATCTGATGACCCCATGAGAGTCGGTAAACAAGTCAAAGTGTAATTCTAGCACATAGAGTCTCAATGTTGTCTCGGGTCATAAGGACTAATGGTGTACAACCATAAACTAGGACTTTTCCACTCGATAAGTGAGAACCACTTGGAAAGTCTTTTTATGGAGGGTTGTTCAGTGCACTCTACAAGGAGCACCTATCTTCATGCTCGGACATCACAATGTCCCCTACCAATGAAACATGGTACTCACATCGCAGATACTAGTCTCGAACTCGAGCGGCCTATGTCCTTCTTAGTGGCGGCTGAATCGACTAGGAACTGTTTAGAATATACAGTATTCCAAATATGAGTTTCATGATACTCATCATATGAGCATCTCATATTCTTTCTACTATTTGTATTATCTATGCAACTAGCATGGGTATACAGATAAAGAAATGCTAAAATGATAAATTCAAATATTATTAAAATAAAGACTGTTCATACATAGAGTTTAATCATGAACCCTCGGCCAACACTTGGCTCGTCGGGCACCTACTCTAACAGTGGCCGGCCGGGATCCGGCGGCGGTAGCATAGTGGCAGTTGGGCGTGAATAGTGACGAAAGTTGTGTGTTTTTTCTCACGCTTTTAGTGTGTGTTTTTTGAGATCATTTTTTTGGGTCTGGTTTTGGTTTGGGTTTTTGTTTAGGGTTTTTGGGTTTAGGGTTAGGGGTTTCGGGTTTAGGGTTAGGGGTTTAGGGTTTCGGGTTAGGGGTTTAGGGTTTAGGGTTTAGGGTTTTTTTTTTTGCCGGAAACGGGGGGGTTAGGCAGACTTCTACCTGTATATATCCACAAAATAAACAGTAACATAATAAAAAATAAAAAACCTAAAAGAGGAGGTGGAAAAGACCAAAACCTCCTCAAAAAGGCTAAAGCAGTAGAAACGTAAAAACAAAGCAGTCTAGGGAAGTAAATACAATAGCAAAACTAACCTTAGAATACTACAAATGAGCGCCAAATACTAAACAAGGACAAGCAGCGCTAATGATCCCACATACTGAGGAAGACAAAATGATGATTGCGAAATGAAAACAGAAGCCAATCAGAAACTCTCATCCCATATCCATCACCCTGGTAAATCCAATATGTCAAAATGAAACTAATCTGATAGGATAGCTGACTAGAGTAGCCATTACCCTGGTAAGTCCAATCTATCAAAATCAGGATTCTGCCAACTGTACAAAAACCCATGAACAAAATACTGTCCGGCTGGAAATCCCCTGTGCAAATGCAGTCAAAGCACAAAATGGAGACCGCGATCCAGCCCAAGTCAAAAGCCATAATGTGAATAGAACCCTGAAGCAACAAGCTGCAAAGAGATTTCGTCCAGGGGAACAAAGACACAACGCAAAAGTGTATATCCTATAAAACCCAACATGAATGGAGCTCTGGCCCATAAAAGCACTGACACATGTCATCCAGAGCGACTATAACATTCAGCCAAAGTGCGAAACAAGTATGTAGATATATGTATGTAAAATCCTGACGAAGACTCCCTCCAGGGAAAATGAGAGGACCAAAGAAAATCACCAATAGGGTGAGTGCAAGAGCCCACCCAGTCCCGAGGAGAACAAACATGTAATGTGCGAGTGTCTGAGCCCACTCACACCAGACTGGCAAAATGGGGGAAAATAGAAACCCCCTAAGTAAAAGTACCAGCAAAGAAAAAATATACATATACATATAGAAAGATCGAAGAAATGGATCCAAATGAAGGGAAGGGCCGCAAACGGCTAAGAAGATCTATATCTCAGGTAGGGAAGCCCAGAGGTATCCGAGCGAGCAAGTATGGAAATGTGCCTAGGGAGTGAAGGACCTAACTCTAAGGTAAAGTGCCTAAGGGTATGGGCCCTCGCCGACAACACATCAGCCACCGAATTACCCTCCCGGAATATATGCGAAATATGAACAAACCGCCCCCTCAAAAGGACCAGAATCCTGGATACAATGTGATCAAGACCCCAGCAACATCGACGGAAACGAATGAGCTGAATAGAAGTCAGAGAATCAAGCTCGATCCAAAGAGGGAAAAAAGAAAGATTAGAACAAAGGAGAAGACCCCTCCAAGCCGCCCAAAGCTCAGCCCGGAGAGAAGACCCAGCTCCAATGAACTCGCTGAATGAGATCTCAACCCTCCCGGAATCATCCCGAACAACGCCACCAGCAGCAGAGTCCCAAGATATGCCACGCAAGCTCCCATCCACATTAAGCTTGAAGCACACGGACGGCGGTCGCAGCCAGCGAACATTCGCCGTCCTATGTAATCTGTGGAGAGCAACCGAAATACCCATCGATCTCGCCACATGAAACACACCCAGCCAATGTCTGAGCTTGACAGTACGCGCAGAGTGGGCGAGACGCAGATAAGACAAAATCTGGTACTTTACCGTCTCCCCAGAGATGGGAAGATGACGGTGCTTAGCATCGTTCCGCGCAGTCCAGAGGAACCACAGAACGATGCAGGGGAGAAACTCCCGCACATGGCCCCCCTGGGACCAGACCAAGTCTCTTTTCCACGCACTAAGGAACAAACTGAAATCCTCAGTGTCGGGAATACGGACCCGAAAAACGGCGCCAAAGAAATGCCAAACAGACCGAGCAACCGGGCTGCAAAGAAATATGTGTGTGAATGTCTCGTACATATCACAACACTGACATCTCGAAGCTAACGCAAAACCCCGGCGCTGGAGTACCTCATCAACTGGGAGCCACTGATGCCAGAATCTCCAGAGGAAGAACGACATGGTAGGCCTCAAACAGCTCCCCCAACACGGGCGGAAGATATCAGAAGACGGAGCACGCTGACGGATCAGCTCCCAAGCAGATCTCGCAGAAAAAGCACCATCAGAGCTATGGATCCAGCGTGCCAGATCTGGCTCTCCCGAAAGAACAGGAATCAAAACGATCTCCTCGGCAACCGAAGGAGCAACTACAGCACACAGGCGATCAAAATCCCAGGACCCCTCAGACAAAAACTGAGATATCCGGACATCACAGCCCCCGCGGACCACACACCGGGAGGACAAGGGAGCGTCCCCGAGCCAAGTGTCATCCCAAAAGGATACATCTCCAAGACCAACGCGCCAGCGAATGCCAGGCTCCGCACGAGAGAGAATCCTAAGGAGACGACGCCAAATGGGGGATATAGAACCACGGGCGGGGACACAGGCAGGAGCATCCAGCCGAAAATACTTCCGGAAAAGGAATCTCGCCCATAGAGAGGAGCCCTGCCGAAATCGGAACCATAATTTTATAGAAAAACATTCCACGAGATCTTTCAATCTGCGGAATCCAAGGCCCCCCTCAAGCACGGGGAGGCAAACCCGGGACCACCGGGCCCAGTGCCATTTCCTTTCCAAGGGTCTCGACCCCCAGAGGAAGGCATTAAAGGCCCGCTCAAGCTTCTCCATTACAGCCAGAGGTGGCTTAACCATCTGAAACAGATAAATCGGCTTGGAGAGGAGCACACTGCGTATCAGGGTCATGCGGCTACCCGGAGAGAGGGTCCGAATCTCCCATCCCTCTAACTTCCTACGAACAGACTGTAGGAGGGGTTCAAAAAGAGAGCATGTGCGATTACCCCGATAAAGGGGAACTCCGAGGTACTTGAGGGGCAGATGACCCTCGGCGAACCCGGTGATGCGCAAAAGCCGGGAGCGGAGGCGCCCAGAGCACCTCGGAGGCAAAATCAAAAAACTCATGGCAGCATTCACACGCTGCACCGAACAGTTCTCGTAGTGATGCAGAAAATCGACAAGGCGCTGCATACCACGAGACCCACCACTGGCGAAAATAATGACATCATCAGCGTAAGCCAGGTGGGAAATCAAAATATCACAATCAGAACGATACCTAAGCGCAGGATGCTGCAGGTAGAGGCGGTCAAGGCCACGAGAAAGATACTCCGCCCCCAAAATGAAGAGAAGGGTAGACAATGGATCGCCCTGCCGGAGGCCTCTGGTGGAACCAAAAAACCCCGATAGAGAACCATTGATGTTCACGGAGAAATAATAATGGGAAATACAGGCCGAGACCAAAGCCACAACATGCTCGGAAAATCCAAAATGTCTCAAAACATCAAAAAGGAAAGGCCACTGGACCCTATCATAGGCCTTGGCCATATCCAACTTCAAGATGACATTACCACCACAAGTGGGGAGAGTAATGTTGTGAGTGAACTCCTGGGCAAGGAGAATATTATCAGATATCATCTGCCCCGGAACGAAGCCACTCTGATTCGGGGAAACAAGTCTCTCCACCACATCCCTCAACAGAGAGTACAACAGCTTCGAGATAATTTTATTCGTGACATTGCACAGACTGATCGAACGGAAGTCCGACCAGGCGCGTGCACCCTCGACTTTGGGAATCAGAGTGATCGTGGTGGCGGTAAAGCCCTGAGGCAAAGGAGATCCCTGGAAAAAATCAATAACAGCACCAAAAACATTCTGATGAACAAACTCCCAGCAATACTGAAAGAACGCCGAAGAGAAGCCATCAGGGCCAGCAACGCTATAAGGGTGAATGGAAAAGGCGGTCGCGCGGACCTCCTCCAAAGAGGGAATCGCAGCAATACCATCATTCTCCACGGCAGAGATAACCGAGGGAAAACCCAAAAAATCAGGGCAATCGAGTGCAGAGGGCTCCCCAGTAAGAAGATCCTGGAAAAACAAGGCTCCCGACTATTGAATCAAATCCTGAGACGTCAGGCAGACCCCATTCTCCCATATGCGGAAAATTTTATTCGCCACGCGCTTTTTCCTCACCATATTATGAAATAGTCTGGTGTTCCGCTCACCATCCTCAAGCTAATGGCAAGCCGCTTTCTGTTTCCAAAAATCCGCCTCCATGGCGGTGATACGGGCCAGATCCTCATTGCGCTCGGACAAGGAAGTCAAATTCGCATCAGAAGGGTCGGCCTCACAGACATCCTCAGCTGAACGAACAGCCCTCTCAGCCTAATGAGTCTATCAAAGATGCTACCAAAAACATCCCGATTCCACCACTGGAGGTGATGTTTGAGACGCTTCATCTTGGCAAAAAGCCGAGGCATGCCGCTCAGACTGCAAGGCAGATTCCAATTAAGCCTCACAGTCTGCAAAAAACCATGGTGCCTAACCCACATAAGCTGGAAGCGAATCGAGCTCGGCCCACGGGACAAAACAGGAGCGGTAACCAAAAGCGGACAGTGATCCGAGACAGTACGAGCGAGATGTTCAACCCGAATCGAGCTGAAATGATCTCCCCAATCAACAGAAACTAAGACCCTGTCCAACCGCTTCCAAATGGTCTTATTCGTCCAAGTGAACGAAGACCCCTCAAAACCAGCATCGATCAGGCCAGAATCAAGAATAAAAGTATTGAACTCCTCCATGGGTATCAACCTACCACCATGGGAGCCCAAGCACTCAGACGCATCTCTGACGACATTAAAGTCGCCCCCAACCAGCCAGGGACCCAAAACAGGCTTAACCAAAAGAAAAGAAGCCCAAAGATCCCTACGCTGAACATAATCACATCTATCATAGACAAAAGAACAAAATATCTCTGTCGGCAAGAAAGAGGCAAAGACTCTGATGTGAAGGAACTGAACATGATCAAAAACACACTCCGCCCTCACATCAGCAGCAAAAAATACCCAGATATGACCGGAGAGATTAGAGATGACTCCAGAAAACCCCAAACGGCGAGTCATGTATCTCGGATCCAGATCAATCATGGGCTCCAAAACAGCCAAAACCTTAATCTGTTTCTCCTTCACAAAGGCATGAAGCCTCTGCTGGGACTCCGAACCTCGAAGTCCCCGGATATTTCAGATTAAGCAATTCATGGGGAACGGGTGGAAGGAGGATCCGATCGCTTTTTACGCGATCGCCGACCATCATCCTGAGATCTTTTTCTGGGATTGGACATGTCAGTGTCAAGAATACTACACTCAGACCCACAGCTAACTCCAGACACAGAATGTCGATCAAAATCCTGATCAGGATCATCAGCCGACATGTGACTAGGAATAATCTCAAGAATAGGGGGTCCCTGTCGAGCAATCAACTCGTCCAGCATAGAAGTGGCATCAGCAGGGGATGCACGAAAAGATGGGACCGAGTTGCTGCTATGATTTTCAATACAAACCTCCGGGGGGACAAACACAGTCACCACATCCGGGCGTGGAGATCCAAGGTCATCCACGCAGTCCACAAAAGGAACACTCTCATCGTCCTCAGCCACCGTGACCTCAGGGCGGTCAGAAATAGGGGCCTCATGATGAGAACTCAAACCGACAGAGGGATCAGGAAAACCTAATCCAAGCTCCGCAGAGCCTACCTTTGTCTCCTGCAAATGGGAAAGAACTCCAAAAGAGTTCGAAGCAAGAGGATCATCCCTCGGGAGAGCCTGGTGAACAGGCCTCCGCCTCTGTCTACGTCGGGGACCATGGCCATTGACATGAAGCTGGGGCTGTGGTCCCGGGACAATGACAGGAACAGCACCCTGAGGAGGTGCCGGAGCAAGAGGGGCCTCTGGCTGAGGAGGGTCTCGATCAGCAGGCTTGGATCGAGCAGGTTTTGGATTTTTCCCATGGGAATAGCAAACGTCTGTCGAATGACCCAACATTTTGCAATCCAAGCAATACCCAGGAATTTTTTCATAAACAACATCAATCTCCTGAGTATGATCACCCCAGCCCACCCAAATTTGCTTAACGGGTGGTTCCAACACATTCAACTCCACACAGACTCGAGCAAAAGCGCTCCGTGAGGAGTCAGCAGTAAAGTCATCCATTTTCACCGGATTGCCCAAAATCTTAGCAAGGGCAAAAAGACATTTCTTGTTAAACATGTGAAAGGGCAAACCCGGGAGACGCACCCAAACAGGGGCGATGGGAGATTCTTCTTGAAGATTGAATTACGGGGTCCATTTTGAGAAACGGATCCCGAGAGGTCCCACCATCATTTGCCCACGCGTCCAAAAGAACGCATAATCCTCTTCACAATGAAGTGAAAGGATCAGAAAACCCCGAGGCAAGAACCTCAAATCAAAAGATCGCTTCAATCCCAAACGAGCAAATGCCGCAGAAATCCCCGAGTTTGGGACTAAGGATCTATTACCAGAAATCTTCCCAACTAAAGAAAACTTAAAAAGCTCGGTCAGAGAAGACATTACCGCATCCGAGAATAAAATACCCGGTTTCCCATTCTTAAGAGTCGGCAGGAGCATTTCATCCATAGCATTCACTACATCTCCGAAGCCATTCTTACCTGAGCGAGGGGAAGTAGGAGCCAGAGCATCCCTATATGACACCGGAAACGTCTTAGTCGCTCGAGAATCAGATTTAGAAGCCGACCCAGAGTTGTAGACTGCCGAGTGAACACGGTCAACTCGCTGAGTTGACCTGGCCAAGTTGACCGGCGAGTTGACCACCGGAGATGTACCAAAGATCGGCGACGGCGAGTAGGTCACAGAACCGGTCTTCAATCCACTAGAACTGGGCATTTGAGGGGCCGATTACACCAAATAAGGAGAAGAAATTCGATTATTGAGGATGGCAAAACGCGACCCAAGCTTGGACGAAGGGACCCTGAAGAGTAATTGAGGAAAGGGTTTGAAACGGTGGAAAAATTGACTTGAGAAGATGACGGAAAAGTGACACCCACCTGAAAATTCTCTGATCCAAAATTCCCGGCGCCGGTGAATGGGGATTGTGCAATAGGTTGAGGCGTTTTGACGTCCATGAAGTGGGGATCACAGATCGGGCTTTGGATTTGACAGATAATAGGTGAATAAGCCGGAATCAAAGAAGGAAGCGCCGGCGATTTCGTGAACAGTACAAGTGTAACTTGGCACGCCGATTGCGGGTGGGATATTGAGCTATTGACTTCGGGGCTTGTACCAAAAGAACCGCCGGCCTGAGGCGAGTCTAGTGATGTCACTCCGGCGCCTGTAGGAACAGTACACGGCGGCAGCGAAGAAATGGACGAAAATGGGTCATTTTCAATCGGAAAAATAGTAGGCTTGCCGGACTCCAAAGCTGCTAATTTTTGAGTATGATGACCGCCGTGAGGAGGCGGTTCCGGTGGTAGGTGGCGCCGGTCAGTATCCGACGGCGATTGCATGGTGGCGGTGGCTCGTGAATAGTGTCAAATGTAGTGCATTTTTTCTCACACTTTTAGTGTGTGTTTTTTCAGAGAAAATTTTTTGGGGGCGAATGGTTTTGGTTTTGGGTTTAGGGTTTAGGGTTTTTTTTTTCTTTGATGAGGGGGTTAGGCAGACCCCTATCTGTATATATCATCAAAAACAGAGATACATCATAAAACCTAACGAGAGGGGGACTATACCAAGACCTCTCGAAAAGCTACCACAAAACACACATAAAACAAAAATCTAGGGTGGCAAGTATATGAGCCAAAAAATAATCCCTAGATAAAACGCATAATACAAATGAACAGCAAGAAACAAAGCTAAATACATGAAAATAAATCGAAACCTCTCTAAGCAGTAGATACCCTGGTCAGAAGTAGGTGCAAAAGACCACCGATGGTACCCATCTCTGAGCCATCTGCCAGTGTAATGCCAAACTGAAGATAACATCCTAATCCGAGATCGATCTGCTATACACGATCTGGCCGTCAAAATAATATGCAGCTGGAAAGTAACTGTGCAAAAATGGTCGAAACACAAAAGGAGGACTGTAATACAGCTCAAGTCAGAAAAGCTCCAAGACCCAAGGAGAGGGGGACAACTGACGGAGCTCATAAAATCAGAAATCGAAGCATGACTGTAACTCTGAAATAAGAGGCAACCAATAGTGAACGTCCAGAGCCACCAATGCACGGAGCAAAAGTAGAAACCATATAACTCCCGAGATGAATGAGGCTCTGGGCCAAAGAGACCACCAAAATATATCATCCAGAGCCACCATAACAATCGACAAGAGAGCATAAAAGTAAGAAAGTGGCGGGCAAGTAGAAGTCTGCAGTGAGCGCCAGCCGGATAACAGGAATGGTCCAAAGCAAAGCACCGACGGAGAAAGTGCTGGGACCCAGCCAAATCCAAAGGAACAAAATATGAAGAGTGCAATTGTCTGGGCCAACTTGCACCGCTCAAATGTGATAAAAAAAAACCTCCAAGCACAAAAGACCTGCAAGAAATAAATAATATATATAGATAAAGAAAGAGAGCCAAAAGGAAGAAGGGGCTACAAATGGCTAAGAATATCTGGATCTGAGGTATGGAAGCCCTGAATGATCAGAACGGGCAAGGATGGAGATGTGTCTGGGTAAGGAAGGACCTAACTCTAAGGTAAACTGCCTAAGGTCATGAGCCCTAGCCGCCAAAGCATCCGCCACTGAATTACCCTCCCGGTATATGTTCGAGATATGAACCATACGCCCCCTCAAGAGAACCAAAATCCTAGACATAATGTGATCCAACCCCCAACAACACTGACGAGAGCTGAGGATCTGAATAGAAATCTGGGAATCAACCTCAATCCAAAGAGGGAAAAGAGAAAGATCAAAACAAAGGATAAGACCCCTCCAGACCGCCCAGAGTTCCGCCCGGATAGTAGGCCCAGCTCCAATGAACTCACTGAACGAAAGCAAGACCCGCCCTGAATGATCACGAACAATGCCACCAACCGAAGAATCCCCGGATTCCCTCTCGAACTCCCATCTACATTAAGCTGAAAACAACCGAACGGCGGCCGAAGCCAACGAACAATCGCCGTCCGATGATATCTGTAAAAGCAAACCGAAATCCCAAGCGAACGCGCCACCTGTAAATAACCCACCCAATGCTTGGGTTTGATAGTATGTGCAGAATGGGCGAGGCGCAGGTAAGACAAGATCTGGAACTTCACCGTCTCTCCAGAAATGGAGAGCTGACGGTGCTTCGCATCATTCCGAGCCGTCCAGAGAAACCACAAAATAATGAAAAGGAGAAACTCCCTCACATGGCCCCCTGGAGACCAGACCAGATCCCTCTTCCACGCACTAAGAAACAACCTGAAATCCTCAGTGTCAGGGATATGAACCCCAAAGACAGCACCAAAAAAATGCCAAACAGGCCTAGGCACCGGGCTGCGAATAAACACATGCGTGAATGTCTCAGACATATCACAACACTGACAACGAGACACTAACGCAAAGCCACGGCGCTGAAGCACCTCATCAACTGGGAGCCACTGATGCCAAAATCTCCAAAGAAAGAATGACATCGTAGGCCTCAACCAGCTACCCCAACAGGCGCGATTAATACTAGAGATCGGGGCGCGCAAACGGATCAACTCCCAAGCGGACTTGATAGAAAAAGCACCATCGGAGCTATAAATCCAACGAGCCGAATCCAACTCTCCCAAGAGAATCGGGACCAACACAATCTGCTCCGCAATAGAAGGAGCAACTACTGAACAAAGGAGGTCAAAATCCCAGGTTCCCTCCGAAAGAAAATGGGAAACCCGGGCACCACGATCCCCACAGACCTCATTCTGAATGGACAGGGGAACATCCCTGAACCAAAAATCATCCCAAAATGAAACATCTCCATGGCCGACACGCCAGCGAATACCACTCTCCGCACGAGGCCTGATCTGGAGCAAACGGCGCCAAGTGGGAGAGATAAAACCAAGAGAAGAGACACAAGCTGGGTGCGCCAAGAGAAAATATTTCCTCATCAAAAATTTGGCCCAGAGGGAAGATCCCTGCCTGAACCGAAACCACAGTTTTATGGAGAAGCTATCCACGAGATCTTTCAATCTGCGGAAGCCAAGAACCCCCTCTTCCACGGGGAGGCAAGCCCGAGACAACGAGCCCAATGCCATTTCTTCTCCAAGGGCCTAGACCCCCAAAGAAAGGCATTAAAGGCTCTCTCAAGTTTCTCGATGACAGCCAACGGAGGCTGAACAACCTGAAACAAATATATGGGCATCGAGAGGAGCACGCTACGAATGAGGGTCATGCGGCTCCCCGGAGAAAGAGTACGAATCTCCCAACCCTCCAGCCGCCTCCTAACAGACTGTAAGAGGGGCTCAAAAAGAGAACACGTCCTATTTCCCCGAAATAAGGGAACTCCTAGGTACTTGATCGGCAGATGCCCCTCCGCAAAGCCAGTGATACGCAAAAGTCTAGAGCGAAGGCGCTCAGAGCATCGCGGAGAAAGAATCAGGGAACTCTTGACAGCATTCACCAGCTGTCCCGAACAGTTCTCATAGTGATGCAGAAAATCTAAAAGACGCTGCATCCCACGAGACCCACCATTGGCAAAAATAATGATATCATCAGCATAGGCCAGGTGGGAAATCAAAAGATCACAACTAGAACGGTACCTAATTGCAGGATGACGCAAGTAGAGTCTGTCAAGGCCACGCGAAAGATACTCCGCCCCTAAGATGAAGAGAAGGGGGGACAATGGGTCTCCCTGCCTGAGGCCTCTGGTAGAACCGAAGAACCCCGAAAGAGAACCATTGATATTAACGGAGAAATGACAATGAGAAATACAGGCCGAGACCAACGCCACAACCTGCTCAGAGAAACCAAAATGGCGCAAAACAGCAAAAAGGAAAGGCCATTGGACCCGATCATAGGCCTTAGCCATATCCAACTTCAAAATAACATTACCACCACGAGTGGGAAGAGTGAGACTATGAGTGAGCTCCTGAGCAAGGAGGATGTTATAAGAAATCATCTGTCCCGGAAGAAAACCACTCTGATTCAAAGAAATAAGTCTCTCCGCCACAGCCCGCAAACGAAAGTACAACAACTTAGAAATGATTTTGTTCGGGACATTACACAGGCTGATCGGACGGAAATCCGACCAAGCCCGAGCACCCTCGACTTTTGGGATCAAATTAATCGTGGTGGCAGTAAAGCTCTGGGGCAGGGGAGAGCCTCGGAAAAAATCTCCCAGCAATGCTGGAAAAACACCGAAAACCGCATCCTACACATCCTGATGAACGATCTCCCAGCAATGCTGGAAAAACGCCGAAGAGAAGCCATCAGGGCCTGCCACACTGTCAGTAGAAATGGAGAAAACAGTCGCACGCACCTCCTCAAGGGAGGGGTAGCAGTAATCCCATAATTCTCCTCATTAGAAATCACCGAAGGAAACCCCGAAAAATCAGGAAAATCAAGCACAAAGGGATCCCCAGTGAGTAAGTGCTGTAAAAATGAAGCACCCGACTACTGAATCATCTCAGGAGACGTCAGGCAAACCCCATCATTCCATATGCGGAAAATCTTATTAGCCACACGCTTCTTCTTAACCATGTTATGAAAGAGTTTGGTGTTCCGCTCACCATCCTCTAGCCAGTTGCATGCAGCTTTTTGTTTCCAAAAATCCGCCTCCATGGCGGTGACACGAGCCAGATCCGCATTACGATCGGACAGGGAAGTCCAATTCGAATCAGAAGGATCGGCCTCACAGGCAAGCTCAGCGGAACGAACTGCACTCTCAGCCTCGGTGATTTTATCAAAGATGTTACCAAAAACATCCCGATTCCACCACTTGAGGTGATTCCTTAAGACGCTTCAACTTAACAAAAAGACGCGACATACCAATCAGACTGCAAGGCAAATTCCAATTAAGCCTGACAGTCTGCAAAAAACCATGATGCCGAAGCCACATACGCTGGAAGCGAAACGAGCTCGGCCCACGGGCAAAAACCGGAGCGGTAACCAAAAGCGGACAGTGGTCAGAAACAGTACGAGGGAGATGTTCAACTCGAATGGAGCTGAAATGATCACCCCAATCAACAGAAACCATAACACTGTCCAACCGCTTCCAAATGGTCTTATTCGTCCAAGTGAACGAAGACCCCTCAAAACCAGCATCAATCAAACCAGAATCCATAATGAAAGTGTTGAACTCCTCCATGGGTAGCAACCTACCACCACGGGTGCCCAAACACTCAGACGCATCACGAACAACATTGAAATCCCCGCCAACTAGCCAAGGACCCAGAACAGGCTTGACGTGAAGCAGGGAAGACCAGAGGTCCCGACGCTCAATATAATCACATCTGGCATAAACAAAAGAACAAAAAACATATGTGAGTAAAAAAGGGGCAGAAACCTTAATGTGAAGGAACTGAGCATGATCAAGGACACACTCAGCCTGCACATCAGCAGCAAAAAACACCCAAATGTGACCAGAAAGATTCGAAATGACTCGAGAAAAACCAAGACGACGAGTCATGAATCTCTGATCTAAATCGATCATCGGCTCCAAAACAGTCAAAATCTTAATCTGTTTCTCCTTAACAAAAGCATGAAGCCTCTGTTGGGACTCCGAACCCCGGAGTCCCCGGATATTCCAGATTAGGAAATTCATGTTGAACGGGCAGCAGAAATGCCCGATCGCTTCCTGAGCGACCCAGGGGATCATCTCTCCCCCTCTTTTTCTTGACGTCTGGCATATCTGAGTCCAGGACGCCGTCTTCAGACGCACGGCCATCACCCGGTTCAGAAAGTCTATCAAAAACTTGGTCAAGATCCTCAACAAACCTCTCACAGACAACCCTCTCAGAAATAGGAGAACCCTGTCTATCAACCAGCTGAGTAAACAAATAAGACGCATCAGCAGGGGACGAAGGGCCAGAAGGGATCGAGTGACAACTATGATTCTCCAAACAAATCACGGGTTCAGAAAACACCGTGTCAATACCAGCATGCGGAGACCCCAAAACTTCCACACAATCAACAAAAGGAATGACATCCTCCTCCTCCAAATCTTTAGCCCCAGACTGGGCTGACACACCACCTAATGCCAACGGGGAAACAACAACGGTGGGTGAACTCAAACCTACAGTATCCATACCCTCGGATGGAGCATGCTCCAAAGGAGGACCCCCGGTGAAATCAACACCCACATCCCCAAAGCGGGGCCCAGACTCAGAAGTGGAACCAACTAACGCACTAGAATCAAAGAGTTGCGCCTCTTTCTGCCAAGGAGAAAGGACATCAAAAGCATTCTAAGTACTCTTCGACTGTGAAGGAGCCTGCCCTGAAGGAGGAACAGCAGCAGGTGGAACTCGACGCGCTGGCCGTCTCCTTCTACGATGCTTAGGACCAACAAAAGTCTCAGCATTAGGGTCCTCTGGACCTCACCAGAAATGACACCCTCCTGGGATGACGGACCCGAAGCAGCCGTCTGAGATTGAGGGACTGGACCAAATGACTTAGCCCGGATCGGCCGGGGATTCTTGCCATGAGAGTAACAAACACTCGTCGCATGTCCCAGAATTTTACAATCAGTGCAATAAGCCGGGATCCTCTCATACACAACCTCAATCTTTTGAGTGTGATCACCCCAGCCCACCCAAATGTGCTTTACGGGAGGCTCCAACACATTAATTTCCACACACACACGAGCATAGGCCCCACGAGACACCTCAGCAGTGTGTTCATCAACTTTGATAGGCTTTCCCAAGAGCTTGGCAATAGCACAAAGGCTTTTTTTCTCATATAAATGCAAAGGTAATTTCAGAAGTCGAGCCCAAACTGGCGCAACTGGCGACTCTGCCTGAAACTTGAATTCTGGTGTCCATTTAGAAAAACGGATACCAAGTGAGCCAACCATCATATTACCACGCGCCCAAAGCCGTGCATAATCCTCTTCACAAGAAAGAGTAATGACCATGAAACCCCGGGGTAAAAATTTCAAATTGAACGGTCTGACCAAACCCACTTTGCCAAAGGCAACAGATATCATCGAATTGGGTACCACAGATCGATTCCCGGAAATTTTACCCACCAATGCAAATTTAAATGGCTCAATAAGGGATAAAATTACCTTATCCAGGAATAAAACACCCGGTTTCCCATCCAAAAAAGAAGGCTCGAGAATCTCCTCCATCGAGTTGAGAACATCATCAAAGCTATTTTTCACCGTACGAGGAGACGGGGGAGCCAAAATGTCCTTAAAAGACACATGAGGAGAAACAACTTTCGAACTTACATTGACCGCAGAAGCACCAGATGTGACTGCCGAGTTGACCCACGGCACTTGACTAGGTTTAGGGTTTAGGGTTTAGGGTTTTTTTTTTTTTAAATAAAACACCACCGGAAGCGGGGGGGTTAGGCAGACCCCTACCTGTATATAACATCAAAACAGCAATACAAGATAACACCTTAAGAGAGGAGGATGAAACCAAAGCTCTCTAAAGGCTAGTCATACAAACATAAAAACAAAGACCTAGGGTGGCAAATACACGAGCCAAAAGCAAATCCCTAAGTGAGATGCATAATAAAACAGAACACCTAAGAGCAGCGCTAGAAACATGAAAACAAATCGAAACATATGTAAACAGTAAAGATCCAGCTCAAAAATAGGTGCAAAAGACCACCGATGGTACCCATATCCGAGCTGTCTGTCAATGTAATACCGAACTGAAAAGAACATCCTAATCCGAGATCGATCAACTGTGCAGGATCCCGCAGTGAAAAGAGTAATCAGCTAGAAAATCCCAATATAATAACAGTCGAGGCACCAAAATAAGACCGCAATCCAGCTCAAACCATAGAAGCTCCCAGACCAAAGAAGAGAAAGACAACAGCCTAAGCTCATAATATCATAAATGAAAACATGAATCTCATGACTGTGACTCGGGTAAAAGAAACAACCAATAGAGAACATCCAGAGCCACCAATGCCCGTAGCAAAATATATAACATAGAAAAGGTAGCCCCGGGCCAGAAAGACCAATGCGAAAGATCATCCAGAGCCATCACAACAGTCGGCAAGGAAAAGAGAGAAGTCAGCGGGCAAGGAGAAGTCTGCAGAGAACGCCCGCCAGAGACCAGGAATGTACCAAAGAGAAGCACAAGCAGAAATAGCACTCCAGGGAATATGAGAGGGCCAAAGAAAAGCACCAATAGGTAGAGTGCAAGAGCCCACCCAATCCCGAGGAGACCAAACATGTAGTGTGCGAGTGTCTGAGCCCACTCACACCAGACTGGCAAAACGGGGGAAAAGAGAAACCCCCTAAGTAACAGTACCTGCAAAGAAAAAATAAACATATACATATAGAGAGATCGAAGAAATGGATCCAAGTGAAGCAAAGGGCTGCAAACAGCTAGGAAGATCTATATCTCAGGTATGGAAGCCCGGAGGTATCCGAGCGAGCAAGTATGGAAATGTGCCTAGGGAGGGAAGGACCTAACTCTAAGGTAAAGTGCCTAAGGTCATGGGCCCTCGCCGCCAACGCATCCGCTACCAAATTACCCTCCCGGAATATATGCGAAATATGAACAGACCGCCCCCTCAAAAGGACCAGAATCCTGGATACAATGTGATCAAGACCCCAGCAACATCGACGGGAACAAATTAGCTGAATAGAAGTCAGAGAATCAAGCTCGATCCAAAGAGGGAAGAAAGAATGATCGGAACAAAGGAGAAGACCCCTCCAAACAGCCCAAAGCTCAGCCCGGAGAGAAGACCCAGCTCCAATGAACTCAGTGAATGAGAGCACAACCCCCCCGGAATCATCGCGAA
This sequence comes from Primulina tabacum, assembly GCF_025594145.1. NCBI lineage: Eukaryota > Viridiplantae > Streptophyta > Magnoliopsida > Lamiales > Gesneriaceae > Primulina > Primulina tabacum. The sequence goes on along the minus strand of NC_134562.1, from coordinate 229,001 downwards.
CAACGCCACAAGCAGCAGAGACCCCAGATATACCACGCGAGCTCCCATCCACATTAAGCTTGAAGAACCCGGACGGCGGTCGCAGCCAGCGAACAATCGCCGTCCTATGTAATCTATGGAGAGCAACCGAAATACCCATCGATCTCGCCACATGAAACACACCCAGCCAATGTCTGGGCTTGACAGTACGCGCAGAGTGGGCGAGACGTAGGTAAGACAAAATCTGGTACTTCACCGTCTCCCCAGAGATGGGAAGATGATGGTGCTTAGCATCGTTCCGCGCAGTCCAGAGGAACCACAGAACGATGCAGGGGAGAAACTCCCGCACATGGCCCCCCTGGGACCAGACCAAGTCTCTTTTCCACGCACTGAGGAACAAACTGAAATCCTCAGTGTCAGGAATACGGACCCGAAAGACGGCGCAAAAGAAACGCCAAACAGACCGAGCAACCGGGCTGCGAAGGAATATGTGTGTGAATGTCTCGTACATATCACAACACTGACATCTCGAAGCTAACGCAAAACCCCGGCAGTGGAGTACCTCGTCAATTGGGAGCCACTGATGCCAGAATCTCCAGAGGAAGAAGGACATGGTAGGCCTCAACCAGCTCCCCCAACAAGGGTGGAAGATATCAGAAGACGGAGCACGCTGACGGATCAGCTCCCAAGCAGATCGCAATGAAAAAGCACCGTCAGAGCTATGGATCGAGCGTGCCAGATCGGGCTCTCCCGAAAGAACAGGAATCAAAACGATCTCCTCGGCGACCGAAGGAGAAACTACCGCACAAAGGCGATCAAAATCCCAGGACCCCTCAGAAAAAAACTGAGATATCCGGACATCACGGCCCCCGCGGACCACACACCGGGAGGACAAGGGAGCGTCCCCGAGCCAAATGTCATCCCAAAAGGATACATCTCCAAGACCAACGCGCCAGCGAATGCCAGGCTCCGCACGATGGCGGATCCTAAGGAGACGACGCCAAATGGGGGATATAGAACCACGGGCAGGGATACAGGCAGGAGCATCCAGCCGGCAATACTTCCGGAAAAGGAATCTCGCCCATGGAGAGGAGCCCTGCCGAAATCTAAACAATAATTTTACAGAAAAACATTCCACGAGATCTTTCAATCTGCGGAATCCAAGGCCCCCCTCAAGCACAGGGAGGCAAGCCCGGGACCACCTAGCCCAATGCCACTTCCTATCCAAGGGTCTCGAACCCCAGAGAAAGGCATTGAAGACCCGCTCAAGCTTCTCCATGACAGCCAGAGGTGGCTGAACCACCTGAAACAGATAAATCGGCATGGAGAGGAGTACGCTACGTATCAGGGTCATGCGGCTACCCAGGGATAGGGTCCGAATCTCCCAACCCTCTAACTTCCTACACACAGACAGTAGGAGGGGCTCAAAAAGGGAGCATGTGCGATTACCCCGATAAACGAGAACTCCGAGGTACTTGAGGGGCAGATGACCCTCGGCGAACCCGGTGATGCGCAAAAGCCGGGAGCGGAGGCGCCCAGAGCACCTCAGAGGCAAAATCAAAGAACTCTTGGCAGCATTCACGCGCTGCCCCGAACAGTTCTCGTAGTGATGCAGAAAGTCTACAAGGCGCTGCATACCACGAGACCCACCACTGGCAAAAATAATGACATCATCAGTATAAGCCAGGTGGGAGATCAAAATATCACAATAAGAACGGTACCTGAGCGTAGGATGCTGCAGGTAGAGGCGGTCAAGGCCACGAGAAAGATACTCCGCCCCCAAAACGATGGATCGCCCTGCCGGAGGCCTCTGGTGGAACCAAAAAACCCCGATAGAGAGCCATTGATGTTCACGGAGAAATGACAATGGGAAATACAGGCCGAGCCAAAGCCACGACACTCTCTGAAAAACCAAAATGTCTCAAAACGTCAAATAGGAAATGCCACTGGACCCTATCATAGGCCTTGGCCATATCCAATTTCAAGATGACATTACCACCACGAGTGGGGAGAGTGAGACTGTGAGTGAGCTCCTGGGAAAGGAGAATATTATCAGAGATCATCCGGCCCGGAACAAAGCCACTCTGATTCGGGGAAACAAGTCTCTCAACCACATCCCTCAACCGAGAGTACAACAGCTTCGAGATGATTTTGTTCGTGACATTGCACAGACTGATCGGACGGAAGTTTGACCAAGCGCGTGCACCCTCGACTTTGGGAATCAGAGTGATCGTGGAGGCGGTAAAGCCCTGAGGCATAGGAGAACCCTGGAAAAAATCAAGAACTGCACCAAAAACATCCTGATGGACAATCTCCCAGCAATGCTGAAAGAACGCCGAAGAAAAGCCATCAGGGCCAGCAAGGCTATCAGGGTGAATGGAGAAGACGGTCGCGCGGAACTCCTCCAAAGAGGGAATCGCAGCAATACCATCATTCTCCATGTCAGAGATAACCGAGGGAAATCCCAAAAAATCAGGGCAATCGACCGTAGAGGTCTCCCCGGTAGGAAGATCCTAGAAAAACAAGGCTCCCGACTGCTGAATAAAATGCTGAGACGTGAGGCAGACCCCATTCTCCCATATGCAGAAATTTTTTTCGCCACACGCTTTTTCCTCACCATATTATGGAAGAGTCTGGTGTTCCGCTCACTATCCTTAAGCCAACGGCAGCCACTTTCGGTTTCCGAAAATCCGCCTCCATGGCGGTGATACGGGCCAGATCCTCATTGCGATCGGACAGAGAAGTCCAATTCGCGTCAGAAGGGTCGACCTCACAGACATCCTCAGCTGAACGAACAGCCCTCTCAGCCTCAGTGAGTCTATCAAAGATGTTACCAAAAATATCCCGATTCCAGCACCGGAGGTGATGCTTGAGACGCTTCATCTTGGCAAAAAGCCGAGGCATGCCGTTCAGACTGCAAGGTAGATTCCAATTAAGCCTCACAGTCTGCAAAAAACCATGGTGCCTAACCCACATACGCTGGAAGCGAAATGAGCTCGGCCCACGGGCAAAAACAGGAGCGGTAACCAAAAGCGGACAGTGAAACGAGACAGTACGAGCGAGATGTTCAACCCGAATCGAGCTGAAATGATCCCCCCAATCAACAGAAACCAAGACCCTGTCCAACCGCTTCCAAATGGTCTTATTCGTCCAGGTGAATGAAGACCCCTCAAAACCAGCATCGATCAGGCCAGAATCAATAATAAAAGTGTTGAACTCCTCCATGGGTAGCAACCTACCACCACGGGAGCCCAAGCACTCAGACGCATCCCTGACGACATTAAAGTCGCCACCAACCAACCAGGGACCCAAAACAGGCTTAACCAAAAGCAAAGAAGCCCAAAGATCCCTACGTTGAACATAATCACATCTAGCATAGACAAAAGAACAAAATATCTCTGTCGGCAAGAAAGAGGCAGAGACTTTGATGTGAAGGAACTGAGCATGATCAAAAACACACTCCGCCCTCACATCAGCAGCAAAAAAAACCCAGATATGACCGGAGAGATTAGAGATGACTCCAGAAAACCCCAAACGGCGAGTCATGTATCTCGGATCCAGATCAATCATGGGCTCCAAAATAGCCAAAATCTTAATTTGTTTCTCCTTCACAAAGGCATGAAGCCTCTGCTGGGACTCTGAACCTCGAAGTCCCCGGATATTCCAGATTAATCAATTCATGGGGAACGGGTGGAAGAAGGATCCGATCGCTTTTTACGCGATCGCCGACCATCATCCTGAGGTCTTTTTCTGGGATTGGACATGTCAGTGTCCAGAATACTACACTCAGACCCACAGCTAACGCCAGACACAGAATGTCTATCAAAATCCTGATCAGGATCATCAGCCGACATATGACTGGGAATCATCTCAAAGATAGGGGTTCCCTGTCGAGCAATCAACTCGTCCAGCATAGAAGTGGCATCAGCAGGGGATGCAGGACAAGATGGGACCGAGTGACTGCTATGATTTTCAATACAAACCTCCGGGGTGACAAACACAGTCACCACATCCATGCGTGGAGATCCAAGGTCATCCACGCAGTCCACAAAAGGAACACTCTCGTCATCCTCAGCCACCGTGACCTCAGGTCGGTCAGAAATAGGGGCCTCCTGATGAGGACTCAAACTGACAGAGGGATCAGAAACACCTAATCCAAGCTCCTCAGAGCCTACCTCTGTCTCCTGCAAATGGGAAAGAACTCCAAAAGAGTTAGAAGCAAGAGGATCGTCCCTCGGGAGAGCCTGACGAACAGGCCTCCGTCTCTGTCTACGCCGGGGACCAAGGCCATTGACACGAAGCTGGGGCGGTGGTCCCGGTACAATGATTGGAACAGCACCAGGAGGAGGTGCCTGAGCAGGAGGGGCATCTGGCTGAGGAGGGTCTCGATCAGCAGGCATGGATCGTGCAGGTTTAGGATTTTTGCCATGGGAATAGCAAACATCTGTCGAGTGACCCAACATCTTGCAATCCAAGCAATACCCAGGTATTTTCTCATACACAAAATCAATCTCCTGAGTATGCTCACCCCAGCCCACCCAAATTTGCTTAACGGGTGGTTCCAACACATTCAACTCCACACAGACTCGAGCAAAAGCGCTCCGAGAGGAGTCAGCAGTAAAGTCATCCATTTTCACCGGGTTGCCCAAAATCTTGGCAAGGGTAAAAAGACTTTTCTTGTTAAACAGGTGAATGGGCAAACCCGGGAGACGCACCCAAACAGGGGCGATGGGAGATTATTCCTTAAGATTGAATTCCGGGGTCCATTTGGAGAAACGGATCCCGAGAGGACCCACCATCATCTGACCACGCGTCCAAAAGAATGCATAATACTCTTCACAATGAAGTGAAAGGATAAGAAAACCCCGAGGCAACAACCTCAAATCAAAAGATCGCTTCAATCCCAAACGAGCAAAAGCCGCAGAAATTCCCGAGTTTGGGACTAAGGATCTATTACCAGAAATCTTCCCAACTAAAGAAAACTTAAAAGGCTCGGTCAAGGATGAAATTACCTCATCCGGGAATAAAATACCCGGTTTCCCATTCTTCAAAGTCGGCAGGGGCATTTCATCCATAGCATTCTCGACATCTCCAAAGCCGTTCTTCCTCGAGCGGGCCGAAGTAGGAGCTAGAGCATCCCTAAAGGACACCGGAAACGTCTTAGTCGCCCGAGGAACAGATTTAGAAGCCGAACCAGTGTTGTGGACTGTTGAGTGAACTCGGTCAACTCGCTGAGTTGACCCGGCCGAGTTGACCGCCGAGTTGACCACCGGAGCATTACCCAAGATCGGAGACGGTGAGGAGGTGACAGAACCGGTCATCAATCCACAAGAACCGGGCATAAGAGGGGTCGATTGCACAAAAGAAGGTGACGGAAATCGAGTTTGCCCTGGAATTTGGGGGTTTCCGACCGGTGGCCGGAAACCAGAAATTGATGGAGGCAAAACTCTACCCATGACTGGACGATGAAGTTGGCCAGAGGAATTGAAGAAACTCGCCGTGACGGCGCCGGAATTTGAAGAAGGGAAGGACGTGAACAGCGCGTCCGGTACAGTTTGCTTAGATCTGAAATTACAGTCGGAGGAGAACACCGTTGGGGCCAATTTCGGTGGCATTATTTTCGTCTCGGAGTGGGCATTCCAGATCGGGAGCCCATTTGCACAATCCTGGCCGGAATCGGCCGGAATCTGGGAAAAAACCCCCGCCTGCGCAGTGAACAGTACCGCCGAGGAAGAAATCGGCGATTGCGCCTGAACGGTGGGACTGGAAGATCGCGGAGTAGTAGTAATAGCTGGACAAGGTTGAGGCGAATATAATGGAGTACCTCCGGTGCCGGAAAGAACTGCTGCCGGCGCCGGCGAAGAAGAAGCCAAAATGTGCGAATTTTCAGGCGGTGAAATGACGGGGTTGCCGGAGTCGAAATGTTCTGAAATTTGGTGGAGAGGGTCGCCGGAGGACGGCGGTTCAAATGGTGGTGGTGGCCGGCCGGGAATCGGCGGCGATGACATGGCGGCAGGTGGTGATGAATAGTGGCAAAGGTAGTGTGCTTTTTCTCACGTTTTTAGTTTGTGTTTTTTTCAGAGAAAATTTTTTGGGGGCGAATGGTTTCGTTTAGGGTTTAGGGTTTAGGGGTTTTTTTTTTTTTTTTTACAAGATAAAACCTTAAGAGATGAGGATAAAATCAACACCTCTCAAAAGGCTAGTCATACAAAGAGAAAAACAGAAACCTAGGGTGGCAAATACACAAGCCAAAAACTAATCCCTAAGTCAAATGCATAATACAAATAAACACAAGCAATCAGCGCTAAATACATGAAAACAAAGCGAAACATATCTAAACAATAGTGATCCAGCTCAGAAGTAGGTGCAAAACACCATCGATGGTACCCATCTCTGAGCCGTCTGTCGATGTAATGCCAATCTGAAAAGTACATCCAAATCCAAGAACTGGCAGCTGTAAAGGATCCCGCAGTAAAAAAAGTAAACTGCTGTAAAGTCACATCATGAGTCACGCGAATGAATGGAACTCTTGGCCAAATAAACCACTGAGAGAAAATATCCAGAAACTCCATATCACTCGGCAAAAAACATAAGAACAGAAGTCGGCGGACAAGGAGAAGACTGCAGAGAACGCCCGCCAGATAACAGGGGTAGTCCAAAGAAAAGCACCAACGAGGCAAGTGCTGGGACCCAACCCAATCCAATGGAGCAAAACAAGGAGGGTGCAAGTGTCTGGGCCCACTTGCACAGGACAAAGTGGGTGCGAGTGTCTGATCCCACTCACACAAGACTAGCAAAACGGGGAAATAAAAAAACCCCCGAAATAATAGTACCCGCAAAGAAAAAATATACATATACATATAGAAAGATCGAAGAAATGGATCCAAGTGAAGGGAAGGGCTGCAAACAACTAAGAAGATCTATAGCTCATGTAGGGAAGACCGGAGGTATCCGAGCGAGCAAGTATGGAAATATGCCTACGGAGGGAAGGACCTAACTCTAAGGTAAAGTGCCTAAGGGTATGGGCCCTCGCCGCCAACGCATCTGCCACCGAATTACCCTCTCAGAATATATGCGAAATATGAACAGACCGCCCCCTCAAAAGGACCAGAATCCTGGATAATGTGATCAAGACCCCAGCAACATCGACGAGAATGAATGAGCTGAATAGAAGTCAGAGAATCAAGCTCGATCCAAAGAGGGAAAAAAGAATGATCAGAACAAAGGAGAAGACCCCTCCAAATCGCCCAAAGCTCAGCCTGGAGAGAAGACCCAGCTCCAATGAACTCGCTGAATGAGAGCACAACCCTCCCGGAATCATCCCGAACAACGCCACCAGCAGAGGAGTCCCCAGATAGACCACGCGAGCTCCCATCCACATTAAGATTGAAACACCCGGATGGCGGTCGCAGCCAGCGAACAATCGCCGTCCTATGGAATCTGTGTATAGCGACCGAAATACCCATCAATCTCGCCACATGAAACACACCCATCCAATGTCTGGGCTTGACAGTACGCGCAGAGTGGGCAAGACGCAGGTAAAAAAAAATCTGATACTTCACCGTCTCCCCAGAAACAGGGAGATGACGGTGCTTAGAATCGTTCCGCGCAGTCCAGAGGAACCACAGAACGATGCAGGGGATAAACTCCCGCACATGGCCCCCCCGGGACCAGACCAAATCCCCCTTCCACACAGTGAGGAACAAACTGAAATCCTTAGTGTCGGGAATACGAACCCGAAACACGGCGCCAAAGAAGTGCCAGACAGACCGAGCAACCGGGCTGCGAATGAATATGTGTGTGAATGTCTCTAACATATCACAACACTGACATCTCGAGACTAACGCAAAACCCCGGCGCTGGAGCACCTCATCAACAGGGAGCCACTGATGCCAGAATCTCCAGAGGAAGAACGACATGGTAGGCCTCAACCAACTCCCCCAACACGGGCGGAATATATCAGAAGATGGAGCACGCTGACGGATCAGCTCCCAAGCAGATCTCACAGAGAAAGCACCATCGGAGCTATGGATCCATCGTGCAAGATCAGGGTCTACCGCAAGAACAGGAATCAAAACAATCTCCTCGTCAACCGAAGGAGCAACAACTGCACAAAGGCGATCAAAATCCCAGGACCCCTCAGAACGAAAAATGAGAGATCCGAACATCACGGCCCCCGCGGACCACACACCGGGAGGACAAAGGAACGTCCCCAAACCAAGTGTCATCCCAAAAGGAAATATCTCCGAGTCCAACTCTCCAGCGAATGCCAGGCTCCGCGCGAGGGCGGATCCTGAGGAGACGACGCCAAATGGGGGATATAGAACCACGGGCGGGGACAAAGGCAGGAGCATCCAGTCAGCAATACTTACGAAAAAAAATCTCGCCCAAAGAGAGGAGCCCTGCCGAAATCTGAACCACATTTTTATATAAAAGCATTCCACGCCCCAATAAAGGGGAACTCCGAGGTACTTGAGGGGCAAATGACCCTCGGCGAACCCGGTGATGCGCAAAAGCCGGGAGCGGAGGCGCCTAGAGCACCTCGGAGGCAAAATCAAAGAACTCTTGGCAGCATTCACACGCTGCCCCGAACAGTTCTCGTAGTGATGCAGAAAATCGACAAGGCGCTGCATACCACGAGACCCACCACTGGCGAAAATAATGACATAATCAGCGTAAGCCAGGTGGGAAATCAAAATATCACAATCAGAACGATACCTCAGCGCTGGATGCTGCAGGTAGAGGCGGTCAAGGCCACGAGAAAGATACTCTGCCCCCAAAATGAAAGTAAGGGGAGACAATGGATCGCCCTGCCGGAGGCCTCTGGTGGAACCAAAAAACACCGATAGAGAGCCATTAATGTTCACGGAGAAATGACAATGGGAAATACAGGCCGAGACCAAAGCCACAACACGCTCAGAAAAACCAAAATGTCTCAAAACATCAAACAGGAAAGACCACTGGACCCTATCATAGGCCTTGGCCATATCCAACTTCAAGATGACATTACCACCACGAGTGGGGAGAGTAATGCTGTGAGTGAGCTCCTGGGCAAGAAGAATATTATCAGAGATCATCCGACCCGGAACGAAGCCACTCTGATTCGGGGAAACAAGTCTCTCCACCACATTCCTCAACCGAGAGTACAACAGCTTCGAGATGATTTTGTTCGTGACATTGCACAGACTGATCGGACGGAAGTCCGACCAGGCGCGTGCACCCTTGACTTTGGGAATCAGAGTTATCGTGGTGGCGGTAAAGCCCTGAGGCAAAGGAGAACCCTGGAAAAAATCAAGAACAGCACCAAAAATATCCTGATGGACAATCTCCCAGCATTGCTGAAAGAACGCCGAAGAGAAGCCATCAGGGCTAGCAACGCTATCATGATGAATGGAGAAGACGGTCGCGCGGACCTTTTCCAAAGAGGGTATCGCAGCAATACCATCATTCTCCACAGCAGATATAACCGAGGGAAAACCCGAAAAATCTGGGCAATCGAGCGCAGAGGGCTCCCCGGTAAGTAGATCCTGGAAAAACAAGGCTCTCGACTGCTGGATCAAATCCTGAGACGTCAGGCAGACCCCATTCTCCCAAATGCAGAAAATTTTATTCGCCACGCGCTTTTTCCTCACCATATTATGGAAGAGTCTGGTGTTACCAAAAACATCCCGATTCCACCACCGGAGGTGATGCTTGAGACGCTTCATCTTGGCAAAAAGCCGAGGCATGCCGCTCAGACTGCAAGGCAGATTCCAATTAAGCCTCACAGTCTGCAAAAAACCATGGTGCCTAACCCACATACGCTGAAAGCGAAACGAGCTCGGCCCACGGGCAAAAACAGGAGAGGTAACCAAAAGCGGACAGTGATCCGAGACAGTACGAGCAAGATGTTCAACCCGAATCGAGCTGAAATGATCTCCCCAATCAACAAAAACCAAGACCCTGTCCAACCGCTTCCAAATGGTCTTATTCATCCAAGTGAACGAAGACCCCTCAAAACCTGCATCGATCAAGCCAGAATCAAGAATAAAAGTGTTGAACTCCTCCATGGGCAGCAACCTACCACCACGGGAGCCCAAGCACTCAGACGCATCCCTGACGACATTAAATTTGCCCCCAACCAGCCAGGGACCCAAAACAGGCTTAACCAAAAGCAAAGAAGCCCAAAGATCCCTACGCTGAACATAATCACATCTAGCATAAACAAAAGAACAAAATATCTATGTCGGCAAGAAAGAGGCAGAGACTCTGATGTGAAGGAACTGAGCATGATCAAAAACACACTCCGCCCTCACATCAGCAGAAAAAAATACCCAGATATGACCGGAGAGATTAGAGATGACTCCAGAAAATCCCAAACGGCGAGTCATGTATCTCGGATCCAGATCAATCATGGGCTCCAAAACAGCCAAAACCTTAATCTTTTTCTCCTTCACAAAGGCATGCAGCCTCTGCTGGGACTCCAAACCTCGAAGTCCCCGGATATTCCAGATTAAGCAATTCATGGGGAACGGGAGGAAGAAGGATCCGATCGCTTTTTACGCGATCGCCGACCATCATCCTGAGATCTTTTCCTGGGATTGGACATGTCAGTGTCCAGGATACTACACTCAGACCCACAGCTGACCCCAGACACAGAATGTCGATCAAAATCTTGATCAGGATCATCAGCCGACATGTGACTGGGAATCATCTCAAGAATAGGGGGTCCCTGTCGAGCAATCAACTCGTCCAGCATAGAAGTGGCATCAGCAAATGATGCAGGACAAGATGGGACCGAGTGACTGCTATGATTTTCAATATAAACCTCTGGGGTGACAAACACAGACACCACATCCGGGCGTGGAGGTCCAAGGTCATCCACGCAGTCCACAAAAGGAACACTCTCGTCATCCTCAGCCACCGTGACCTCAGGTCGGTCAAAAATAGGGGCCTCCTGATGAGGACTCAAACTCTGCTCCAATGGAGCATCATCAGATAAACCAGCTCCCACATCCCACAAAGGAGAAACAGCATCAGTACTGTCTCCAACAACCATGGAATCACTACCGCGCTCTGCCTGCCAAGGGGACAAGACATCAAAGGCGTTCGAGGTGCCCACCGGGACAACAGGCCCAGCAGGAGGAGCTCTCACAGTAGGCACACGAGGAGCAACCCGCCTCCTCCTCCTACGCTTAGTACCAACGAACTGCTCAGGATGCAGGTCCTGAGGACCCTGAACAACCTCAGGGGCCACACACCCCTGGGGTGACTTGCCCACATTTCCATCCTGATTCGGGGGAACAGGATCAGCATGCCTGGTCCGAACTGGACGGGGATTCTTCCTCTGCGAATAACAAACAGCGGTCGCATGCCCAAGCATTTTGCAATCAGTGCAATAAGCTGGGATCTTCTCATAGACAACCGCTATCTCCTGTAAGTGATCTCCCCAGGACACCCAGATGGACTGAACAGGTGGCTCCAAGACATTGATCTCAACACAAATTCGAGCAAAGGCCCCCCGAGTACCATCTGCTGTGTAATCTTCAATCTTAATAGGAGTACCCAAAAGCTTCGCAAGAGCACAAAGGCTCTTCTTGTCATAAAGATGGAGTGGTAACTCCAGAAGGCGGATCCAAACCGGGGCAAGTGGAGACTCCGCCTGGAAATTGAACTCCGGGGTCCACTTGGAGAGTCTGATACTAAGTGGACCGATAAGCAGACTGCCCCTTGTCCTGAGACGTGCAAAATCCTCCTCACAGGAGAGGACAATCACAAGAAAACCCCTTGGCAAGAATTTCAAATTATACGGTCGCCCAAAACAAAAATTGGCAAAACCCGCAGAAATAGCATGATTGGGCACAATCGATCGGTTGCCAGAAATCTTACCGACCAAAGCAAACTTGAACGGAGCAGATAAATATGAAATGGTCTTATCCGAAAAGTGAATGCCAGGCTTACTGTCCTTAAATGACGGCACAGGCATCTCATCCATCGACCCAAGAACATCCGCGAAACTGTTCTTTGTCGTCCGAGAGGACGACGGGGCCAAAACATCTCGAAAAGACAGTGGTGGTGTAACAGTAGCAGTAGGGCCAGAAAAACCCGAAGAAGTACCTGGAAGAGCAGATTTGACTGTCCGAGCCCGCGTGTTTGATTGTTGATCGTTGACCGTTGACTGTTGACTTTCCGGTCGAAGTACCACCGTGGAACGGCGCCGGGGAGAGTAACACAGAACCGGAATCAATTCGGGAAGAACCGGCCATCGGAGGGTCTGATTGAAGCAAAGAATGAGGCGAAATTCGATTTTGCCCTAAGTTTTTGGGGTTTCCGACCGGTGGCCGGAAACCCAAAATTGAAGGTGGAAAAATCCTACCCATGACTGGACGATCATTTGGTGAAGAGGAATTGAAAATATACGCCGGGGTGGCACCGGAAATCGGAGATGAAAGGGATGTGAAAGAGGCGGCCGGCGCTGGAATCGTAGATCTAAAATCGCCGGCGATTGAGAACGGCGTTGGAGGTGAAACTTGTGCCATTATGATCGTCTGGGAGTGGGCATCACAGATCGGGTATGGGATTGAACCAAGAATGGACGAATCGGCCGGAATCGAAGCAAGAAATTCCGGCGATTTGATGAACAGTGACGGCGTCACTTTGGACGCCGATTCCGGTTGATTTGCTGACTTGTTGAGGGTGGGGCTTGGACCAATCGAACCGTCTAACAGAGACGATTCCAATGATGTATGTCTGGCGCCGGGAGGAGCGGCACACGGCGCCGGCGAAATTTTGGACGGAAATGGTGTATTTTCAGACGTGAAATTGAAGGTGTTGCCGGACTCGAAATGTTCTGAAATTTTGCAGGTAGAGTCGCCGGAGGACGGCGGTTCAGATGGTGGTGGTGGCCGGCCGGGATCCGGCGGCAGATAGGCGTGAATAGTGTCGAAATTAGTGTGTGTTTTCGCACCTTTTACTGTGTGTTGGTTTAGGGTTTAGGGTTTAGGGTTTAGGGTTTTTTTTTTTTTTTTTAACTAAAAGTTTATTTATTCACAAATAAAACCTAACGGAGGGGGACTAGACCAAGACCTCCGGAAAGGCTATATCACAATCATAACATAAAAACAGAAATAAAGACATACTACAACAGGGCAACCCGAAATAAAGCACAACAAAATGCAAACAAACCAGCGAGTGCCCCGGAATACATCACAGAAAATAGAACAAAATGGTGAACAAGGAGAACTCTGCAGTGAACGCCCACCACATACCGCCAAAAATGCGGAAAACGAAATCAGCCTGGATCAAGAGGTCGCCCATAGGGCAAACTCGCCTGAGCCGCCTTCTGCCTATAATAACGCCGCTGCTGAGATCGCGTACGGCCCGGAAGTGGTAGAGATAAACAGCCTTCACTCACTGAACCCATCTCAAACTCTGGCAGAGCAGTAGAAAAAGGAGTATCATCCACAGGATCCGGAACAGCAGGGGCAATCTCAACAACCGGAACAGTAACAACCACAGGTGCAGTAACAACTGCTTCAGAAGTAGATGCCACCTCAACCATATCCGTGGCCTGAGACGAGATAATCGGATCCAAATCATCGTGAGACGGACTACTCACCGCAGCATTTTGCTCTGCCGCAAGCTTACTAAGAAGGGACTTAAACCTCTGGGGACGGGGTTTAACGGTACCCGAAGTCTCACCAGGACCTGAAGCAGTGGGTAAATCTTGCAGTATCTCATAGTAATTCTTCGTCGAAATGGGCCGAGCCGGATCTTTCCTCACAACAGGTCGGCGTCGGGGACGCTTGGAAACATGTCCTATAAAATCAGTATCACCGGACTGTGGCGGATCAGACGCAACACCCTGAGGCTGCTCGGAAGGAGCCGGAAGCGGGGAATCCGATGCAACACCCTTACCATGAGGTCGGGTCCGGCGCGGGCGAAAAGACTTTCCATTACGAGAGCAAAAATCAAGTGAATGGCCCAACAACTGGCAATGAGAACAATAATGGGGAACTTGCTCATAGACCACCTCCACAACCTGACTATGATCACCCCAACCCACCCAGATACGCTCCGGACGAGCCTGAAGAACATCAATCTCTACACAAACTCTAGCAAAAGATCCTCTAGTCCCATCAGCGGTAATCTCATCAATCTTAACTGGATTACCTAAAATCTTAGCAATAGGAAACAAGCTCTGTTTAGCATAAAGATGCAATGGCAAATCAATAAATCTGACCCAAACAGGAGCAATAGGAGAATTCGCCTCAAACTTGAATTCGGGAGTCCATTTCGAGAAACGAATCACTACAGACTGAATCGAAACAAGAGGCTAAGTCCAAAACCTCAAATAGTCCTCCTCACAGGAAAGGGTGAGAACCATATACCCACGAGAAAGGAAACGAACAGTATGAGAACCCAACAAACCAATACAAGAGAAAGCAGATAAAATATCAGAATTGGGAGTCAAACCCCGGTTCCCAGTGATACGCCCTACCAGAGCAAACTTAAAAGAAGCAGAGAGGGACAAAATAACCTGATCCGGGAACAAAATTCCGGGAATCCCATCTCGAACAATCGGAGCGGGCACCTCATCCATCGATGCAGCAACATCAGCAAAACTCTGAGCCTGCGAAGGTGGAGAGGAACGACGCAAAACATCCCTTAAAGACACCGCAGGAGGGACAGAGCGAGGAGAAACAACCGCCGGAGCAACGGGATTAGGAGAAGGCAATTGACTTACTACCGAGTCAACCCGCATGGGTTGAATGGGTGACTCGACCGAGTCAACCCGGAACGGTACCACCGGAGGACCATCGTCGGCCGGCGATGATGGGAGGAGCATAGAACCGGTGAGAGAACTTGAAGAATCGGCCAAAACAGGAGATAATTTGACGGAAATCGTAGGTTGACTCGGCCGCAACTCGCCAAATTGGGCGTTTCAGACCGGCGGCTGTGAACCTGAAATTGACGGTGGGGAAATATTACCCAAGACCGGACGAACCTAACCGGAAGAGGAATTTCCCAAAGGAGCTCGGACGCCGGCGGAATTGACAGAAGAAGCATGCGCGACGAGGGTTACAGGCGGTGCCGGACTAGATCTAAAATTCCCGGTGAATGTGAACGATTCGGGCAATGGGCCATGGACAAACTTATTCGTCTGAGGACGGGCATTCCAGATCGGGGCTTGGATCGGAGAAAGGACGCCGGAACTGACCGGAATCGAGCAAAACGCGGACGGCTCCTGCGTGAACATTGCAGGCGGAACTTTCGTGGTGAAATCGGGCGTGCAAATCAACTCTGAATGACTTGAAATTTTCACAGTAGCCTCGCCTTGACGAGACAAATCCAACGGTTTCTCATTCGTAAAAAACTGAGTTGAAATCGCCGGAGATGAGATTTTGGCCGGAATTTGCAGATTTTCGGATGAGCTTTTGGTTGGGCAATCGGACTCCGTTTGCTTTGAAAGTTTGACAGCAGCATCGCCTCGTCGTGGCAGTTCAGATGGTCCGGTGAACCGGCCGGGAACCGGCTCCGGCATGTGGGGCGGAAATTTGGATATTTTTTGGCTTTTTATTTCACTATTCACTTTGAGAGAAAATGTTTTGGGGGCGAATGTGGTCGGTTTAGGGTTTAGGGTTTTTTTTTTTTTTTTTTTCGGAAAACACCGCCGGATGCGGGGGGGTTAGGCAGACCCCTAAAAGAGGAGGGGGACTATACCAAGACCTCCTCAAAAAGGCTAAAGCAGTAGAAACATAAAAGCAAAGTAGCCTAGGGACCTAAATACAAAAGCAAAAAAACCCTAGACTACGACAAAAAGTGCGCCAAAAACTAATAAAATACGAGCAGCGCTAAGAGTCAACACGTCGAGGAAGACCAAATGATAACTGGGAGATGAGTGCGGTATCCAAGAAGAAACTCTCATCTCTGAGCCATCACCCTGAAGAATCCAATCTTTCAAAACGACTCTAATCTGAGACCGGATAACTGTATGAATCCCGGCAGTCAAAATAAGATCTGGCCAGGAAATCACTATACAATGACGATAAAAGGGCAAAATGAAGATCGCAATCCAGCCAGAACAAAAAAGATCCAGCATCTGAAGTATGAATCTGACGAAGGTATCATAACAATGAAGAGGATCGTCCGGAAATAATCCCTAGAACCACCACGACATCCAGTAAACTCTTGTAAAAGAACTGATACGGCGGGCAAGAAGAGCCTGCAGTAAACGCCCGCCAGGGACCAGAAATAGACCAGAGAGAAGCACAAATAGAGATAGCGCTCCAGTGAATATGAGAGGGCCAAGAAAAACAATAAATAGGGATAGTGCAAGAGCCCACACAATCCCGAGGAGACCAAACATGTAGTGTGCGAGTGTTTGTGCCCACTCACACCAGACTGGCAAACCGGGGAAAAAGAGAAACCCCCAACAGAACAGTACCTGCAAAGAAAAAATAAAGATATACGCATAGAAATACCGAAGAAATGGATCCAAGTGAAGGAAAGGGCTGCAAACAGCTAAGAACATCTATATCTTAGGTAGGGGAGTCCGGAGGTATCCGAACGTACAAGTATGGAAATGTGCCTAGGGAGGGAGGGACCTAACTCTAAGATAAAGTGCCTAAGGTTATGGGCCCTCGCCGCCAATGCATCTGCCACCGAATTACCCTCCCGGAATATATGCGAAATATGAACAGACCGCCCCCTCAAAAGGACCAGAATCCTGGATACAATGTGATCAAGACCCCAGCAACATCGACGTGAACGAATGAGCTGAATAGAAGTCAGAGAATCAAGCTCGATCCAAAGAGGGAAAAAAGAATGATCAGAACAAAGGTGAAGACCCCTCCAAACCGCCCAAAGCTCAGCCCGGAGAGAAGACCCAGCTCCGATGAACTCGCTTAATGAGAGCACAACCCTCCTGGAATCATCCCGAACAACGCCACCAGCAGAGGAGTCCCCAGATGTACCACGCGAGCTCCCATCCACATTAAGCTTGAAACACCCGGACGGCGGTCGCAGCCAGCGAACAATCGCCGTCCTATGGAATCTGCGGAGAGCAACCGAAATACCCAGCAATCTCGCCACATTAAACACACCCAGCCAATGTCTGGGCTTGACAGTACGCGCAGAGTGGGCAAGACGCAGGTAATACAAAATCTGATACTTCACCATCGGTGCTTAGCATCGTTCCGCGCAGTCCAGAGGAACCACAGAACAATGCAGGGGAGAAACTCCCGCACATGGCCCCCCCGGGACCAGACCAAATCTCTCTTCCACGCACTGAGGAACAAACTGAAATCCTCAGTGTCGGGAATACGAACCCGAAACACGGCACCAAAGAAGTGCCAGACAGACCGAGCAACCGGGCTACGAATATAAATGTGTGTGAATGTCTCAGTCATATCACAACACTGACATCTCGAGGCTAACGCAAAACCCCGGCGCTGGAGCACCTCATCAGCTGGGAGCCACTGATGCCAGAATCTCCAAAGGAAGAACGACATGGTAGGCCTCAACCAACTGCCCCAACACGGGCGGAAAATATCTGAAGACGGAGCACGCTGACGGATTAGCTCCCAAGCAGATCTCACAGAGAAAGCACCATCGGAGCTATGGATCCATCGTGCCATATCAGGGTCTCCCGAAAGAACAGGAATCAAAACAATCTCCTCGGCAACCGAAGGAGCAACAACCGCACAAAGGCGATCAAAATCCCAGGACCCCTCAGACAGAAAATGAGAGACCCGAACATCACGGCCCCCGCGGACCACACACCGGGAGGACAAAGGAACGTCCCCAAACCAAGTGTCATCCCAAAAGGAAACATCTCCGAGACCAACACGCCAACGAATGCCAGGCTCCGCGCGAGGGCGGATCCTGAGGAGACGATGCCAAATGGGGGAAATAGAAGCACGGGCGGGGACACAGGCAGGAGCATTTACCCGGCAATACTTCCGGAAAAGGAATCTCGCCCATAGAGAGGAGCCCTGCCGAAATCTGAACCATAAATTTATAGAGAAACATTGCACGAGATCTTTCAATCTGCGGAATCCAAGGCCCCCCTCAAGCACGGGGAGGCAAGCCCGAGACCACCGGGCCCAGTGCCACTTCCTTTCCAAGGGCCTCGACCCCCAGATGATGGCATTGAAGGCTCGCTCAAGCTTCTCCATGACAGCCAGAGGTGGCTGAACCACCTGAAACAGATAAATCAACATGGGGAGGAGCACGCTACGTATCAGGGTCATACGGCTACCCGGGAAGAGGATCCGAATCTCCCAACCCTCTAACTTCCTACGAACAGACTGTAGGAGGGGCTCAAAAAGGAAGCACGTGCGATTACCC
The DNA here is from genome assembly GCF_025594145.1 of Primulina tabacum. Classification (NCBI taxonomy): domain Eukaryota; kingdom Viridiplantae; phylum Streptophyta; class Magnoliopsida; order Lamiales; family Gesneriaceae; genus Primulina; species Primulina tabacum. Next base: position 210,692 of record NC_134562.1, on the reverse strand, counting down.
CGATAAAGGGGAACTCTGAGGTACTTGAGGGGCAGATGACCCTCGGCGAACCCGGTGATTCGCAAAAGCCGGGAGCGGAGGCGCCCAGAGCACCTCGGAGGCAAAATCAAAGAGCTCTTAGCAGCATTCACACGCTGCCTCGAACAATTCTCGTAGTGATGCAGAAAATCAACAAGGCGCTGCATACCACGAGACCCACCACTGGCGAAAATAATGACATCATCAGCGTAAGCCAGGTGGGAAATCAAAATATCACAATCAGACCGATACCTAAGCGCAGGATGCTGCAGGTAGAGTCGGTCAAGGCCACGAGAAAGATACTCCGCCCCCAAAATGAGAAGAAGGGGAGACAATGGATCGCCCTGCCGGAGGCCTCTGGTGGAACCAAAAAACCCCGATAGAGAGCCATTAATGTTCACGGAGAAATGACAATGGGAAATACAGGCCGAGACCAAATCCACAACACGCTCTGAAAAACCAAAATGTCTAAAAACAACAAACAGGAAAGACCACTGGACCCTATCATAGGCCTTGGCCATATCCAACTTCAAGATGACATTACAACCACGAGTGGATAGAGTAATGCTGTGAGTGAGCTCCTGGGCAAGGAGAATATTATAAGAGATCATCCGACCCGGAACGAAGCCACTCTGATTCGGGGAAACAAGTCTCTCCACCACATCCCTCAACCGAGAGTACAACAGCTTCGAGAGGATTTTGTTCGTGACATTTCACAGAATAATCGGACGGAAGTCCGACCAAGCACGTGCACCCTCGACTTTGGGAATCAGAGTTATCGTGGTGGCGGTAAAGCCCTGAGGCATAGGAGAACCCTGGAAAAAATCAAGAACTGCACAAAAAACATCCTGATGGACAATCTCCCAGCAATGCTGGAAGAATGCCGAAGAAAAGCCATCAGGGCCAGCAACACTATCAGGGTGAATGGAGAAGACGGTCGCGCGGACCTCCTCCAAAGAGGGAAACGCAGCAATACCATCATTCTCCACGGCAGAGATAACCGAGGGAAAACCCGAAAAATCAGGACAATCGAGCGCAGAGGGCTCCCCGGTAAGAAGATCCTGGAATAACAAGGCTCCCGGCTGCTGAATCAAATCCTGAGACGTCAGGCAGACCCCATTCTCCCATATGCGAAAAATTTTGTTCGCCACGCGCTTTTTTCTCACCATATTATGGAAGAGTCTGGTGTTCCGCTCACCATCCTCAAGCCAATGGCAAGCCGCTTTCTGTTTCCAAAAATCCGCCTCCATGGCGGTGGTACGGGACAGATCCTCATTGCGATCGGAGAGAGAAGTCCAATTCGCGTCAGAAGGGTCGGCCTCACAGACATCCTCAGCAGAACGAACAGCCCTCTCAGCCTCAGTGAGTCTATCAAAGATGTTACCAAAAACATCCCGATTCCACCACCGGAGGTGATGCTTGAGACGCTTCATCTTGGCAAAAAGCCGAGGCATGCCGTTCAGACTGCAAGGCAGATTCCAATTAAGCCTCACAGTCTGCAAAAAACCATGGTGCCTAACCCACATACGCTGGAAGCGAAACGAGCTCGGCCCACGGGCAAAAACAGGAGCGGTAACCAAAAGCGGACAGTGATCCGAGACAGTACGAGCGAGATGTTCAACCCCAATTGAGCTGAAATGATCTCCCCAATCAACAGAAACCAAGACCCTGTCCAACCGCTTCCAAATGGTCTTATTCGTCCAAGTAAATGAAGACCCCTCAAAACCAGCATCGATCAGGCTAGAATCAAGAATAGAAGTGTTGAACTCCTCCATGGGTAGCAACCTACCACCACGGGAGCCCAAGCACTCAGACGCATCCCTGATGACATTAAAGTCGCCCCCAACCAGCCAGGGACCCAAAACAAGCTTAACCAAAAGCAAGGAAGCCCAAAGATCCCTTCGCTGAACATAATCACATCTAGCATAGACAAAAGAACAAAATATCTCTGTCGGCAAGAAAGAGGCAGAGACTCTGATGTGAAGGAACTGAGCATGATCAAAAACACACTCCGCCCTCACATCAGCGGCAAAAAATACCCAGATATGACCGATGAGATTAGAGATGACTCCAGAAAACCCCAAACGGCGAGTCATGAATCTCGGATCCAGATCAATCATGGGCTCCAAAACAGCCAAAACCTTAATCTGTTTCTCCTTCACAAAGGCATGAAGCCTCTGCTGAGACTCTGAACCTCGAAGTCCCCGGATATTCCAGATTAAGCAATTCACGGGGAACGGGTGGAAGAAGGATCCGATCGCTTTTTACGCGATCGCCTACCATCATCCTGAGGTCTTTTTATGGGATTGGACATGTCAGTGTCCAGAATACAACACTCAGACCCACAGCTAACTCCAGACACAGAATGTCGATCAAAATCCTGATCAGGATCATCAGCCGACATGTGACTGGGAATAATCTCAAGAATAGGGGGTCCTTGTCGAGCAATCAACTCGTCCAGCATAGAAGTGGCATCAGCAGGGGATGCAGGAAAAGATGGGACCGAGTGGCTGCTATGATTTTCGATACAAACCTCCGGGGGGACAAACACAGTCACCACATCCGGGCGTGGAGACCCAAGGTCATCCACGCAGTCCACAAAAGGAACACTCTCATTGTTCTCAGCCACCGTGACCTGAGGGCGGTCAGAAATAGGGGCCTCCTGATGAAAACTCAAACCGACAGAGGGATCAGGAACACCTAATCCAAGCTCCGCAGAGCCTACCTCTGTCTCCTGCAAATGGGAACGAACTCCAAAAGAGTTCGAAGCAAGAGGATCATCCCTAGGGAGACCCTGACGAACAGGCCTCCGCCTCTGTCTACGTCGGGGACCATGGCCATTGACATGAAGCTGGGGCTGTGGTCCCGGGACAATGACAGGAACAGCACCCTGAGGAGGTGCCGGAGCAGGAGGGGCCACTAGCTGAGGAGGGTTTCGATCAGCAGGCTTGGATCGAGCAGGTTTTGGATTTTTCCCATGGGAATAGCAAACGTCTGTCGAATGACACAACATTTTACAATCCAAGCAATATCCAGGGATTTTCTCATAAACAACATCAATCTCCTGAGTATGATTACCCCAGCCCACCCAAATTTGCTTAACGGGTGGTTCCAACACATTCAACTCCACACAGACACGAGCAAAAGCGCTCCGAGAGGAGTTAGCAGTAAAGTCATCCATTTTCACCGGGTTGCCCAAAATCTTGGCAAGGGCAAAAAGGCTTTTCTTGTTAAACAGGTGAATGGGCAAACCCGGGAAACGCACCCAAACCGGGGCGATGGGAGATTCTTCCTGAAGATTAAATTCCGGGGTCCATTTGGAAAAACGGATCCCGAGAGGTCCAACCATCATCTGCCCACGCGTCCAAAAGAACGCATAATCCTCCTCACACTGAAGTGACAGGATCAGAAAACCCCGAGGCAAGAATCTCACATCAAAAGATCGCTTCAATCCCAAACGAGCAAATGCCACAGAAATACCCGAGTTTGGGACTAAGGATCTATTACCAGAAATCTTTCCAACTAAAGAAAATTTAAAAGGCTCAGTCAGAGAAGACATTACCTCATCCGGGAATAAAATACCCGGTTTCCCATTCTTAAGAGTCGGCAGGGGCATTCCATCCATAGCATCCACGACATCTCCAAACCCATTCTTCCCCGAGCGAGGTGAAGTAGGAGCCAGAGCATCCCTAAATGACACCGGAAACGTCTTAGTCGCCCGAGAATCAGATTTAGAACCCGAACCAAAGTTGTTGACTGCCGAGTGAACACGGTCAACTCGCTGAGTTGACCCAGCCGAGTTGACCATCGGAGATGTACCAAAGATCGGCGACGGCGAGGAGGTCACAGAACCGGTCTTCAATCCACTAGAACCGGGCAAAAGAGGGGTCGATTGCACAAACGAAAGAGACGGAAATCGAGTTTGCCCTTGAAAAGAGGCGTTTCCGATCGGTGGCCGGAAACCTAAAATTGATGGAGGCAAAACTCTACCCATGACCGGACGATCAACATGTGAAGAGGAATTGAAGAAATACGCCGCGACGGCGCCGGAATTGGAAGAAGAAGGTGACGTGAAGCTGCCGTCCGGTGCAGGAAACGTAGATCTAAAATTTCCGGTCGATGCGAACACCGTTGGAGCTGATTTTAGTGTCATTGGCTTCGTCTCAGATGTAGGATTACAGATCGAGAGCCCTTTTGAACAAAGGTGACCGGAATCAGCCGGAATCGACGATAAACTCGTCGCCTGTGAAGTGAACAGTGCCGCCGTGGGAAGAAACGGTGAAGGCTCCTGGACGGCGGAAGTAGGTGGTCGCGGAGGGGTGGCAAAAGCTTCCCCATGAAGAGGCGATGCCAGTGAACCATGTCTGGCGTCGAGAGGAGCAGTGGTCGGCGCCGGCGAAGCAAGAGCAAAAGTAAACATATTTTCGATCGGAAAATTAACGGGGTTGCCGGAGTCCATTTGGTCTGAAATTTTGCAGGTAGGTTCGCCGGAGGACGGCGGTTCAGGTGGTGGTGGTGGCCGGCCGGGATCCGGCGGTTGGTGGTGAATAGTGACAAAGTAGTGTGTTTTTTCTCACGTTTTAGTGTGTGTTTTTCCAGAGAAAATTTTTTGGGGGCGAATTGGGTTTTGTTTGGTTTAGGGTTTAGGGTTTAGGGTTTTTTTTTTTTTTTTTTTAAAAAAAAAAACACCGCCGGAAGCGGAGGGGTTAGGCAGACCCCTACCTGTATATATCATCAATCACAGAAATACAAGATAAAATCTGAAGAGAGGATCACAACACCAAGACCTCTCAAAAGGCTAGTCAAACTAAACATACAAACAAAAACCTAGGGTGGCAAATACATAAGCCAGAAAATAATCCCTAGGGAAAGCGAATAATACAAATGACCGCACAAGAGCAGCACAAGATACATGAAAATAAATCCAAACCGATCTAACATAAAAATCCAGCTCAGAAATAGGTGCAAAAGACCACCGATGGTACCCATCTCTGATCCGGCTGTCAATGTAAGGCCAAACTGAGAAATACATCATAATCCAAGATCTATCTGCAGTACAGGATCGCGCAGTCAAAATTGTCAGCAGCTGGGAAGTGACTGTGCATGAACAGTCGAAGCACGAAAGGAGGACCGCAATGCAGCTCAAGTCATAAAAGCTCCAAATCCCAAAAAGAGAGTAAAAATTGTCGGAGCTCATCACGTCAGAAATGCAAGCATGAATCACACGACTGTAACTATAAATGGAGCTCCAGGCCAGAGAAATCACTGAGATACAACATCCAGATGCACCATAGCAGTCGACAAAACATAAGGTAAGAAATCGGCAGGCAAGGAGAAGCCTGCAGTGAACGCCTGCCAGATGACAAGGTAGTTCAAAGAGAAGCACCAATGGAGAAAGTGCTGGGACCCACCCAAACCCAAGTGAACAAAACGAGGAGGGTGCAAGTGTCTGGACCCACTTGCACAGAACAAATATGAGTAGAGAACAACCTCCAAGAAATAAAGACCTGCAATAAAAAATACATACATACATATATAACATGAGATAAAAAGAAAGAGATCCAAAAGAAAGGAGGGGCTGCAAATGGCTAAGAATATCTGTATCGGAGGTATGGCAGCCCTGAACGATCAGATCGGGCTAGGATGGAGATGTGACTGGGTAAGGAAGGACCTAACTCTAAGGTAAAGTGCATAAGGTCATGAGCCCTCGCCGCCAACGCATCCGCCACCGAATTACCCTCCCGGAATATATGCGAAATATGAATAGACCGCCCTCTCAAAAGGACCAGAATCCTAGATACAAAGTGATCAAGACCCCAGCAACATCGACGGGAACGAATGAGCTGAATAGAAGTCAGAGAATCAAGCTCGATCCAAAGAGGGAAGAAAGAATGATCGGAACAAAGGAGAAGACCCCTCCAAACCGCCCAAAGCTCAGCCCGGATAGAAGACCCAACTCCAATGAACTAGCTGAATGAGAGCACAACCCTCCCGGAGTCATCCCGAACAACGCCACCAGCAGCAGAGTCCCCAGATATACCACGAGAGCTCCCATCCACATTAAGCTTGAAGCACCCGGACGGCGGTCGCAGCCAGCGAACAATCGCCGTCCTATGTAATCTGTGTAGAGCAACCGAAATACCCATCGATCTCGCCACATGAAACACACCCAGCCAATGTCTGGGCTTGAGAGTACGCGCAGAGTGGGCGAGACGCAGGTAAGACAAAATCTGGTACTTCACCGTCTCCCAGAGATGGGAAGATGACGGTGCTTAGCATCATTACGCGCAGTCCAGAGGAACCACAGAACAATGCAGGGGAGAAACTCCCGCACATAGCACCCCTGGGACCAGACCGAGTCTGTTTTCCACGCACTGAGGAACAAACTGAAATCCTCAGTGTCGGGAATACGGACCCGAAAAACGGCGCCAAAGAAATGCCAAACAGACCGAGCTACCGGGCTGCGAAGGAATATGTGTGTGAATGTCTCGTACATATCACAACACTGACATCTCGATGATAACGCAAAACCCCGGCGCTGGAGTACCTCATCAACTGGGAGCCACTGATGCCAGAATCTCCAGAGGAAGAACGATATGGTAGGCCTCAACCAGCTCCCCCAACACGGGCGGAAAATATCAGAAGACGGAGCACGCTGACGGATCAGCTCCCAAGCAGATCTCGCTAAAAAAGCACCATCAGAGCTATGGATCCAGCGTGCCAGATCGGGCTCTCCCGAAAGAATAGGAATCAAAACGATCTCCTCGGCAACCGAAGGAGCAACAACCGCGCACAGGCGATCAAAATCCCAGGACCCCTCAGACAAAAACTGAGATATCCGGACATCACGGTCCCCGCGGACCACACAACGGGAGGACAAGGGAGCGTCCCTGAACAAAGTGTCATCCCAGAAGGATACATCTCCAAGACCAACGCGCCAGCGAATGCCAGGCTCCGCACGAGGACGGATCATAAGGAGACGACGCCAAATGGGGGATATAGAACCACGGGCGGGGACACAGGCAGGAACATCCAGCCGGCAATACTTCCGGAAAAGGAATCTCGCCCATAGAGAGGAGCCCTGCCGAAATTGGAACCATAATTTAATAGAAAAACATTCCACAAGATCTTTCAATCTGCGGAATGCAAGACCCCCCTCAAGCACGGGAAGGCAAGGACCGGGCCCAGTGCCACTTCCTATCCAAGGGTCTCGACCCTCAGAGGAAGGCATTAAACACCCGCTCAAGCATCTCCATGACAGCCAGAGGTGGCTGAACCACCTGAAACAGATAAATCGGCATGGAGAGGAGCACGCTACGTATCAGGGTCATGCGGCTGCCCGGGGAGAGGGTCCAAATCTCCCACCCCTCTAACTTCCTACGAACAGACTGTAGGAGGGGCTCAAAAAGGGAGCATGTGCGATTACCCCGATAAAGGGGAACTCCGAGGTACTTGAGGGGCAAATGACCCTCGGCGAACCAGGTGATGCGCAAAAGCCGGGAGCGGAGGCGCCCAGAGCACCTTGGAGGCAAAATCAAAGAACTCTTGGCAGCATTCACACGCTGCCCCGAACAGTTCTCGTAGTGATGCAAAAAATCGACAAGGCGCTGCATACCACGAGACCCACCACTGGCGAAAATAATGACATCATCAGCGTAAGCCAGGTGGGAAATCAAAATATCACAATCAGAACGATAACTCAGCGCAGGATGCTGCAGGTAGAGGCGAACAAGGCCACGAGAAAGATACTCCGCCCCCAAAATGAAGAGAAGGGGAGACAATGGATCGCCCTGCCGGAGGCCTCTGGTGGAACCAAAAAACCCCGATAGAGAGCCATTAATGTTCACGGAGAAATGACAATGGGAAATACAGGCCGAGACCAAAGCCACAACACGCTCAAAAAAACCAAAATGTCTCAAAACATCAAACAGGAAATACCACTGGACCCTATCATAGGCCTTGGCCATATCCAACTTCAAGATGACATTACCACCACGAGTGGGGAGAGTAATTTTGTGAGTGAGCTCCTGGGCAAGAAGAATATTATCAGAGATCATCCGACCCGAAACGAAGCCACTCTGATTCGGGGAAACAAGTCTCTCCACCACATCCCTCAACCGAGAGTACAACAGCTTCGAGATGATTTTGTTCGTGACATTGCACAGACTGATCGGACGGAAGTCCGACCAGGCGCGTGCACCCTTGACTTTGGGAATCAGAGTGATCGTGGTGGCGGTAAAGCCCTGAGGCAAAGGAGCCTGGAAAAAATCAAGAACAGCACCAAAAACATCCAGATGGACAATCTCCCAGCATTGCTGAATGAACGCCGAAGAGAAGCCATCAGGGCCAGCAACGCTATCATGATGAATGGAGAAGACGGTCGCGCGGACCTCTTCCAAAGAGGGTATCGCAGCAATACCATCATTCTCCACAGCAGATATAACCGAGGGAAAACCCGAAAAATCAGGGCAATCGAGCGCAGAGGGCTCCCCGGTAAGTAGATCCAGGAAAAACAAGGCTCCCGACTGCTGAATCAAATCCTGAGACGTCAGGCAAACCCCATTCTCCCAAATGCGGAAAATTTTATTCGCCACGCGCTTTTTCCTCACCATATTACGGAAGAGTCTGGTGTTCCGCTCACCATCCTCAAGCCAATGACAAGCCGCTTTCTGTTTCCAAAAAATCGCCTCCATGGCGGTGATACGAGCCAGATCCTCATTGCGATCGGACAGGGAAGTCCAATTCGCTTCAGAAGGGTCGGCCTCACAGACATCCTCAGCTGAACGAACAGCACTCTCAGCCTCAGTGAGTCTATCAAAGATGTTACCAAAAACATCCCGATTCCACCACCGGAGGTGATGCTTGAGACGCTTCATCTTGGCAAAAAGCCGAGGCATGCCGCTCAGACTGCAAGGCAGATTCCAATTAAGCCTCACAGTCTGCAAAAACCATGGTGCCTAACCCACATACGCTGGAAGCGAAACGAGCTCGGCCCACGGGCAAACACAGGAGAGGTAACCAAAAGCGGACAGTGATCCGAGACAGTACGAGCGAGATGTTCAACCCGAATCGAGCTGAAATGATCTACCCAATCAACAGAAACCAAGACCCTGTCCAACCGCTTCCAAATGGTCTTATTCGTCCAAGTGAACGAAGACCCCTCAAAACCTGCATCGATCAAGCCAGAATCAAGAATAAAAGTGTTGAACTCCTCCATGGGTAGCAACCTACCACCACGGGAGCCCAAGCACTCAGACGCATCCCTGACGACATTAAAGTCGCCCCCAACCAGCCAGGGACCCAAAACAGGCTTAACCAAAAGCAAAGAAGCCCAAAGATCCCTACGCTGAACATAATCACATCTAGCATAAACAAAAGAACAAAATATCTCTGTCGACAAGAAAGAGGCAGAGACTCTGATGTGAAGGAACTGAGCATGATCAATAACACACTCCGCCCTCACATCAGCAGCAAAAAATACCCAGATATGACCGGAGAGATTAGAGATGACTCTAGAAAACCCCAAACGGCGAGTCATGTATCTCGGATCCAGATCAATCATGGGCTCCGAAACAGCCAAAACCTTAATCTTTTTCTCCTTCACAAAGGCATGCAGCCTCTGCTGGGACTCCGAACCTCGAAGTCCCCGGATATTCCAGATTAAGCAATTCATGGGGAACGGGTGGAAGAAGGATCCGATCGCTTTTTACGCGATCGCCGACCATCATCCTGAGATCTTTTCCTGGGATTGGACATGTCAGTGTCCAGGATACTACACTCAGACCCACAGCTAACCCCAGACACAGAATGTCGATCAAAATCCTGATCAGGATCATCAGCCGACATGTGACTGGGAACCATCTCAAGAATAGGGGGTCCCTGTCGAGCAATCAACTCGTCCAGCATAGAAGTGGCATCAGCAGGTGATGCAGGACAAGATGGGACCGAGTGACTGCTATGATTTTCAATACAAACCTCTGGGGTGACAAACACAGACACCACATCCGGGCGTGGAGGTCCAAGGTCATCCACGCAGTCCACAAAAGGAACACTCTCGTCATCCTCAGCCACCGTGACCTCAGGTCGGTCAGAAATAGGGGCCTTCTGATGAGGACTCAAACTCTGCTCCAATGGAGCATCATCAGATAAACCAGCTCCCACATCCCCCAAAGGAGAAAAAGCATCAGTACTGTCTCCAACAACCATGGAATCACTACCTCGCTCCGCCTCCGCCTGCCAAGGGGACAAGACATCAAAGGCGTTCGAGGTGCCCACCGGGACAACAGGCCCAGCAAGAGGAGCTCTCACAATAGTCACACGAGGAGCAACCCGCCTCCTCCTCCTACGCTTAGTACCAACGAACTGCTCAGGATGCAGGTCCGGAGGACCCTGAACAACCTCAGGGGCCACACACCCCTGGGGTGACTTGCCCACATTTCCATCCTGATTCGGGGGAACAGGATCAGCATGCCTGGTCCGAACTGGACGGGGATTCTTCCCCTGCGAATAACAAACAGCGGTCGCATGCCCAAGCATTTTGCAATCAGTGCAATAAGCTGGGATCTTCTCATAGACAACCGCTATCTCCTGTAAGTGATCTCCCCAGGACACCCAGATGGACTGAACAGGTGGCTCCAAGACATTGATCTCAACACAAATTCGAGCAAAGGCCCCCCGAGTACCATCTGCTGTGTAATCATCAATCTTAATAGGAGTACCCAAAAGCTTCGCAAGAGCACAAAGGCTCTTCTTGTCATAAAGATAGAGTGGTAACTCCAGAAGGCGGATCCAAACCGGGACAAGTGGAGACTCCATCTGGAAATTGAACTCCGGGGTCCACTTGGAGAGTCTTATACTAAGTGGACCGATAAGCAGACTGCCCCTTGTCCAGAGACGTTCAAAATCCTCCTCACAGGAGAGGACAATCACAAGAAAACCCCTTGGCAAGTCAAAATCTTAATCTGTTTCTCCTTAACAAAAGCATGAAGCCTCTGTTGGGACTCCGAACCCCGGAGTCCCCGGATATTCCAGATTAGGAAATTCATGATGAACGGGCAGCAGAAATGCCCAATCGCTTCCTGAGCGACCCAGGGGGATCATCCCTCCCCCTCTTTTTCTTAACATCTGGCATATCTGAGTCCAGGACGCCGTCCTCAGACGCACGGCCATCACCCGGTTCAGAAAGTCTATCAAAAACCTGGTCAAGATCCTCAACAAACCTCTCACGGACAACCCTTTAGAAATAGGAGAACCCTGTCTATCAACCAGCTGAGTAAACAAAGAAGACGCATCAGCAGAGGACGAAGGGCCAGAAGGGATCGAGTGACAACTATGATTCTCCAAACAAATCACGGGTTCAGAAAACACCGTGTCAATACCAGCATGCGGAGACCCCAAAACTTCCACACAATCAACAAAAGGAATAACATCCTCCTCCTCCAAATCTTTAGCCCCAGACTGGGCTGACACACCACCTAATGCCAACGGGGAAACAACAACGGTGGGTCAAATCAAACCTACAGTATCCATACCCTCGGATGGAGCATGCTCCAAAGGAGGACCCCCGGTGAAATCAACACCCACATCCCCAAAGCGGGGCCCAGACTCAGAAGTGGAACCAACTAACGCACTAGAATCAAAGAGCTGCGCCTCCTTCTGCCAAGGAGAAAGGACATCAAAAGCATTTGAAGTACTCTTCGACTGTGAAGGAGCCTGCACTGAAGGAGGAACAGCAGCAGGTGGAACTCGACGCGCAGGCCGTCTCCTTCTACGACGCTTAGGGCCAACAAAATTCTCAGCATTAGGGTCCTGATGACCCTGGACCTCACCAGAAATGACACCCTCCTGGGATGACGGACCCGAAGCAGCAGTCTGAGATGGAGGGACTGGACCAAATGACTTAACCCGGATCGGCCGGGGATTCTTGCCATGAGAGTAACAAACACTTGTTGCATGTCCCAGCATTTTGCAATCGGTGCAATAAGCAGGGATCCTCTCATACACAACCTCAATCTCTTGAGTGTGATCACCCCAGCCCACCCAAATGTGCTTTACGGGAGGCTCCAACACATTAATTTCCACACACACGCGAGCATAGGCCCCACGAGACACCTCAGCAGTGTGGTCATCAACTTTGATAGGCTTTCCCAAGAGCTTGGCAATAGCACAAAGGCTTTTCTTCTCATATAAATGAAAAGGTAATTCCGGAAGTCGAGCCCAAACTGGCGGAACTGGCGACTCTGCCTGAAACTTGAATTCTAGTGTCCATTTAGAAAAACGGATACCAAGTGAGCCAACCATCATATTACCACGCGCCCAAAGCCGTGCGTAATCCTCTTCACAAGAAAGAGTAATGACCATGAAACCCCGGGGTAAAAATTTCAAATTGAACGGTCTGACCAAACTCACTTTGCCAAAGGCAACATATATCATCGAATTGGGCACCACAGACCGATTCCCAGAAATTTTACCCACCAATGCAAATTTAAATGGCTCAATAAGGGATGAAATTACCTTATCCGGGAATAAAATACCCGGTTTCCCATCCAAAAAAGAAGGCTCGAGAATCTCCTCCATCGAGTTGAGAACATCATCAAAGCTATTCTTCACCGTACGAGGAGACGGGGGAGCCAAAACGTCCTTAAAAGACACATGAGGAGAAACAACTTTCGAACTTACATTGACCTCAAAAGCACCAGATGTGACTGCCGAGTTGACCCACGACACTTGACTAAGAGACTCAACCGAGTTGACTCGGCCCTTACCCACCGGACCACCACCGAGGATCGGCGACGTAGCAGCGAACATGAAACCGGTGTCGGAACCAGCAGAATCGGGCGGCGGAGGGGTGAACTCGGTAAACACAGTAGTCGGAAACGGTGAAGAAATCGGAAATTGGGCGTTTCCGATTGCCGGACTGAAACCAGAAATTGAAGATACCGGGATGTTGCCCATGACAGGGGGAGTAAACGCCATGGAGGAATTGAGAAATGGAGGTGCGACGCCGGAGGAATTGAGCAAGGAAGCCGTCGCGATCGGTGAACAGTGACTGAAAATCGTAGATCTGAAATTGTCGTCGCATACGAACGGCGTTGGGGCTGATACTAAAGGCAAACTGATCGTCTGGGTGAGGGGATTCAAGATCGGGGTTCCATTAGTAACGAGGTTGCCGGAGATGGCCGGAATTTAAAGAAAACCAGACGGCGCAGACGTGAACAGTGCCGCCGAGGAAAAAAACGAAGAACACGGCGGATGAGGTGAATAATCCGGTCGCGCATGGGTATCACTGGAAAGCTGACTAAAAACCGATACAGGAGAAGTACCTCCGGTGCCGGGAAGAGCAGCGGCCGCCGGCGATGAAGAAGAAGTAAAAATAGGCAAAAATTTGATCTGAAAATCGGGGACGTTGCCGAAATCCAATCGGTCTGAGATTTAGGTATGTTGATCGGCGAGGGGAGGCGGTTCTAATGGGGGTGGCCGCCGGCCGGGATCCGACGGCGGTGACATGGCGGCGGTAATGACGTGAATAGTGCCAAATTGGGGTTAATTTTGGAATTTTTTTTCTTGAGAGCGTTTTTCTCTGGTTTTTGGGTTTAGGGGTTAGGGTTTAGGGTTTAGGGTTTAGGGGTTAGGGGTTAGGGTTTAGGGTTTTTTTTTTTTTTTTTTTTTAAAAAAACACCGCCGGAAGTGGGGGGGTTAGGCCGACCCCTACCTGTATATATCATCAATCACAGAAATACAAGATAAAACCTGAAGAGATGATGACAACACCAAGACCTCTCAAAAGGCTAGTCAAACTAAACAAACAAACAAAAACCTAGGGTGGCAAATACATAAGCCAGAAACTAATCCCTAGGGAAAGAGAATAATACAAATGACCGCCTAAGAGCAGCACAAGATACATGAAAATAAATCCAAACCGATCTAACCAATAAAAATCCAGCTCAGAAATAGGTGCAAAAGACCACCGATGGTACCCATCTCTGAGCCGGCTGTCAATGTAAGGCCAAACTAAGAAATACATCATAATCCAAGATCTATCTGCAGTACAGGATCGCGCAGTCAAAATAGTCAGCAGCTGGGAAGTGACTGTGCAAAAACAGTCGAAGCACGAAAGGAGGACCGCAATGCAGCTCAAGTCATAAAAGCTCCAAATCCCAAAAAGAGAGTAAAAACTGTCGGAGCTCATCACGTCAGAAATGCAAGCATGAATCACACGACTGTAACTATAAATGGAGCTCCAGGCCAGAGAATTCACTGAGATACAACATCCAGATGTACCATAGCAGTCGGCAAAACATAAGGTAAGAAATCGGCAGGCAAGGAGAAGCCTGCAGTGAACGCCTGCCAGATGACAAGGTAGTCCAAAGAGAAGCACCAACGGAGAAAGTGCTGGGACCCACCCAAACCCAAGTGAACAAAACGAGGAGGGTGCAAGTGTCTGGACCCACTTGCACAGAACAAATATGAGTAGAGAACAACCTGCAAGAAATAAAGACCTGCAATAAAAAATACATACATACATATATAACAAGAGATAAAAAGAAAGAGATCCAAAAGAAAGGAGGGGCTGCAAATGGCTAAGAATATCTATATCGGAGGTATGGCAGCCCTGAACGATCAGAGCGGGCTAGGATGGAGATGTGACTGGGTAAGGAAGGACCTAACTCTAAGGTAAAGTGCCTAAGGTCATGAGCCCTCGCCGCCAACGCATCCGCCACCGAATTACCCTCCCGGAATATATGCGAAATATGAATAGACCGCCCTCTCAAAAGGACCAGAATCCTAGATACAATGTGATCAAGACCCCAGCAACATCGACGGTAACGAATGAGCTGAATAGAAGTCAGAGAATCAAGCTCGATCCAAAGAGGGAAGAAAGAATGATCGGAACAAAGGAGAAGACCCCTCCAAACCGCCCAAAGCTCAGCCCGGAGAGAAGACCCAGCTCCAATGAACTCGCTGAAAGAGAGCACAACCCTCCCGGAATCATCCCGAACAACGCCACCAGTAGCAGAGTCCCCAGATATACCACGCTAGCTCCCATCCACATTAAGCTTGAAGCACCCGGACGGCGGTCGCAGCCAGCGAACAATCGCCGTCCTATGTAATCTGTGGAGAGCAACCGAAATACCCATCGATCTCGCCACATGAAACACACCCAGCCAATGTCTGGGCTTGACAGTACGCGCAGAGTGGGCGAGACGCAGGTAAGACAAAATCTGGTACTTCACCGTCTCCCCAGAGATGGGAAGATGACGGTGCTAGCATCATTACGCGCAGTCCAGAGGAACCACAGAACGATGCAGGGGAGAAACTCCCGCACATGGCCCCCCTGGGACCAGACCAAGTCTCTTTTCCACGCACTGAGGAACAAACTGAAATCCTCAGTGTCGGGAATACGGACCCGAAAAACGGCGCCAAAGAAATGCCAAACAGACCGAGCTACCGGGCTGCGAAGGAATATGTGTGTGAATGTCTCGTACATTTAGGGTTTAGGGTTTAGGGTTTGGGGGTTTAGGGTTTAGGGTTTGGGGTTTTTGGGGTTTAGGGTTTAGGGTTTAGGGTTTGGGTTTTTTTTTTTTTTAATTAAATTTTTTTATTTATATACAACAAAAGAGCAGTACAAAGAAAGCCTGATGGGAGGGGGACTAGGCCAAGACCTCCGCAGAAAAAGGCTACAAAAGCATAACATCATAACAAAAATAACGACATACTACAACAGGGCAACCCAGAATAAAGCAAAACACAGAAATTAAAACATCGGGCGCCCCGGAATACATCAGACAAACTAATAACACTGATGGGCAAGGAGAACTCTGCAGTGAACGCCCATCAGAAAATCATATAAACCTGAATCAGGCGGTCGCCCATAGGGTAACCCCGCCTGACTCTTCTGAGATCTGTAAAACCGACGCTGCTGTGAGCGCGTGCGACCTGGTAATGGCAAGGACTGACAGGAAGTAGTAGGAGGAAGATCCAAATCAGCCACTCGAGAACCATTCCCAAGGTCGATGTGTAACGAAGTAATGGGACCAGAAGCTGTAGGAACTACCATCTGTGCCGGAACAGTGGAAACAATCATCGGGTCTGTTACCACTGGAACAACATCCACCAGAGAAGAGCTCGCTCCAGAACCAGACCCCTGAGCATCACCTGCAATAACTGATGTAACAACCACAGGTATAGCAGGAGGAGAATGCATCGGAGCCACAACAACCTGAGGCACCAATGGAACATCCTCAACAATAGCCTCTAAAACATGAGAAGAAGACGATGGGCATGAAGATGAACCAACACCAGAATTACCACCTGGAAATGAATCTCCTGAAATGGAGTGAAGAACCGCAAACTGATTACTCGAAATAGGAGACTGTGGAGTAACCTGACTAGAAGCCTGGCGGCGCCTACGTCTCTGCTGAACCCATCCTGGCTCAGTACACCCAGAACCAGGACCACTAGAAGGAACCGAGCCAGGCGGAAAACCTTGAGGCTGACCCGAAGAAGGAGACCGCTGCCCCTGAGCAAAAGGACGGCCACCAAGAGCTTTATAACCAGAACAAAAACAACGCTGCACTGAATGACCTAGCATCTTACAATCCGTGCAAAAATAGGGGACTTTTTCATAAACCACCCCCAAAGTCTGCCGGTGGCTGCCCCACCCGACCCAGATCTCATCCAGACGAGGAAGCAACACATCAATCTCAACACAAATACGGGCAAAAGATCCCCGAGAACCATCAGCGGTGATCTCATCCACCATAACAGGGTTTCCTAAGAGCTTACCAATCTGATAAAGACACTTCTTGTCATATAAATGCAACGGTAGATCAGGAATACGAACCCAAACCGGAGCAATCGAAGACTCAGCCTCAAATTTAAACTCCGTTGTCCATTTGAAAAAGCGTATCGACACTGACCCAATAGAAACTAAGTCCTGAGGCCAGAACTTCAAATAATCTTCCTCGCTAGAGAAAATAAGAACCAGAAATCCTCGGGGAAGAAATTTCAATATAAATGAGGCCAAAAAGCCAAAACGAGAAAAAGCAGCCAAGATATCACTATTGGGTGTAACACCCCGGTTCCCTGTAACACGGCCAATCAACGCAAATTTAAAAGGCACTGACAGAGAAGAAATAACCTGATCCGGGAATAGAATACCCGGTATACCATCAACAATGGCCGGTTCAGGAATCTCGCCCACCAAACCACCAAACCCGGCAAAACTCTGTCTGGCTGGAGAAGGAGCAGTAACATCCCTAAAAGAAGCCAAGGGAGTTGCTGAGGAAGCGGAAACAGAAGCCGGAATTACATTTGCAAAAGAAACCGAAGAGTTGACCATCGGTTGACCGCCAAAAACCGGCGACGACGAGACGACCACCGGAGCACCACCAACCACCGGCGACGACGAGGGTGTCACGGAACCGGTGACCAAAGGTGAAGAACCGGGCTGAAACGGAGGCAATTGACCGGAAACGTTCGCCGGAAACGAACCAAACACTTGATTTTGGGCGTTTCCGATCGGCGATGTATTTTTCGAAATTGAAGGCATAGATATCTTACCCATGACTTGATGAGTTTGTAGTAGAGAGGAATTGCAAAAATCAGCAACCGTTCTGGAGTAATTGAGTTTTGAAGCCATCGCATATATAACTTGGGGTTGAAATTCGTAGATTTGAAATTCCCGCCGCCACCGGACTCCGATGAAGCAATTGAAGATACCAATGGACGCGCCTGGTCCTGGGCATTCCGGATCGGGGTCTTGATCGGAGAACCAAGACCGGAGCTGGCCGTAATCGGAGCCGAAACATTCGGCGTCGCGGTGAACAGTACTGACGGAACATCGCCGGACGATTGCGGGATGCAAATGAACTCCGTTTGGGCTGATTTTTAGACCAGAGGATCGAATGGAGGAGACGATTTGAATGGTGTAACAATCGTCGCCGGACGATGATCGAAGACAGGTGTGATTCCGGGCGACGGAATCTGCGCAATTTCCGGAGCTTTGACCGTCGATTTGGCCGGAGAAACGACCTCCGTTGGACCTGAAACTCGGACAGCAGCCTCGTCTCGCCGAGGCGCACCTGATCGTACCGGTGGCCGGCCGGAAACCGGCGCCGACATGGGGGCGATTTTTAGGGAGAAATTGGGGCTTTTTTGACACTATTCACAAATGAGAGAAAAAATTTTGGGGCGTTTTTTTTGTTTAGGGTTTAGGGTTTAGGGTTTTTTTTTTTTTTTTTTTTTTAAAGAAAATTTTATTTATATACAACAAAAGAGCAGTACAAAGAAAGCCTTATGGGAGGGGGACTAGGCCAAGACCTCCGCAGAAAAAGGCTACAGAAGCATAACATCATAACAAAAATAACGACATACTACAACAGGGCAACCCAGAATAAAGCAAAACACAGAAATAAAAACATCGGGCGCCCCGGAATACATCAGACAAACTAATAACACTGATGGGCAAGGAGAACTCTGCAGTGAACGCCCATCAGAAAATCATATCAACCTGAATCAGGCGGTCGCCCATAGGGTAACCCCGCCTGACTCTTCTGAGATCTGTAAAACCGACGCTGCTGTGAGCACGTGCGACCTGGTAATGGCAAGGACTGACAGGAAGTAGTAGGAGGAAGATCCAAATCAGCCACTCGAGAACCATTCCCAAGGTCGATGTGTAACGAAGTAATGGGACCAGAAGTAGTAGAAACAACCATCTGTGCCGGAACAGTGGAAACAATCATCGGGTCTGTTACCACTGGAACAACATCCACCAGAGAAGAGCTCGCTCCAGAACCAGACCCCTGAGCATCACCTGCAATAACTGATGTAACAACCACAGGTATAGCAGGAGGAGAATGCATCGGAGCCACAACAACCCGAGGCACCAATGGAACATCCTCAACAATAGCCTCTAAAACATGAGAAGAAGACGATGGGCATGAAGATGAACCAACACCAGAATTACCACCTGGAAAGGAATCTCCTGAAATGGAGTGAAGAACCGCAAACTGATTACTCGAAATAGGAGACTGTGGAGTAACCTGACTAGAAGCCTGGCGGCGCCTACGTCTCTGCTGAACCCATCCTGGCTCAGTACTCCCAGAACCAGGACCACTAGAAGGAACCGAGCCAGGCGGAAAACCTTGAGGCTGACCCGAAGAAGGAGACCGCTGCCCCTGAGCAAAAGAACGGCCACCAAGAGCCTTATAACCAGAACGAGAACAACGCTGCACTGAATGACCTAGCATCTTACAATCCGTGCAAAAATAGGGGACTTTTTCATAAACCACCCCCAAAGTCTGCCGGTGGCTGCCCCACCCGACCCAGATCTCATCCAGACGAGGAAGCAACACATCAATCTCAACACAAATACGGGCAAAAGATCCCCGAGAACCATCAGCGGTGATCTCATCCACCATAACAGGGTTTCCTAAGAGCTTACCAATCTGATAAAGACACTTCTTGTCATATAAATGCAACGGTAGATCACGAATACGAACCCAAACCGGAGCAATCGAAGACTCAGCCTCAAATTTAAACTTCGGTGTCCATTTGAAAAAGCGTATCGACACTGACCCAATAGAAACTAAGTCCTGAGGCCAGAACTTCAAATAATCTTCCTCGCTAGAGAAAATAAGAACCAGAAATCCTCGGGGAAGAAATTTCAATGTAAATGAGGCCAAAAAGCCAAAACGAGAAAAAGCAGCCAAGATATCACTATTGGGTGTAACACCCCGGTTCCCTGTAACACGGCCAATCAACGCAAATTTAAAAGGCACTGACAGAGAAGAAATAACCTGATCCGGGAATAGAATACCCGGTATACCATCAACAATGGCCGGTTCAGGAATCTCGCCCACCAAACCACCAAACCCGGCAAAACTCTGTCTGGCTGGAGAAGGAGCAGTAACATCCCTAAAAGAAGCCAAGGGAGTTGCTGAGGAAGCGGAAACAGAAGTCGGAATTGCATTTGCAAAAGAAACCGAAGAGTTGACCATCGGTTGACCGCCAAAAACCGGCGACGGCGAGACAACCACCGGAGCACCACCAACCACCGGCGACGACGAGGCTGTCACGGAACCGGTGACCAAAGGTGAAGAACCGGGCTGAAACGGAGGCAATTGACCGGAAACGAACCAAACACTTGATTTTGGGCGTTTCCGATCGGCGATGTATTTTCCGAAATTGAAGGCATAGATATCTTACCCATGACTTGATGAAATTGTAGTAGAGAGGAATTGGAAAAATCAGCAACCGATCCGAAGTAATTGAGTTTTGAAGCCATCGCATATATAACTTGGGGGCTGAAATTCGTAGATTTGAAATTCCCGCCGCCACCGGACTCCGATGAAGCAATTGAAGATACCAATGGACGCGCCTGGTCCTGGGCATTCCGGATCGGGGTCTTGATCGGAGAACCAAGATCGGAGCTGGCCGTAATCGGAGCCGAAACATTCGGCGTCGCGGTGAACAGTACTGACGGAACATCGCCGGACGATTGCGGGATGCAAATGAACTCCGTTTGGGCTGATTTTTGGACCAGAGGATCGACTGGAGGAGACGATTCGAATGGTGTAACAATCGTCGCCGGACGATGATCGAAGACAGGTGTGATTCCGGGCGACGGAATCTGCGCAATTTCCGGAGCTTTGACCGTCGATTTGGCCGGAGAAACGACCTCCGTTGGACCTGAAATTCGGACAGCAGCCTCGTCTCGCCGAGGCGCACCTGATCGTACCGGTGGCCGGCCGGAAACCGGCGCCGACATGGGGGCGATTTTTAGGGCGAAATTGGGGCTTTTTTTACACTATTCACAAATGAGAGAAAAAATTTTGGGGCGTTTTTTTGGTTCAGGGTTCAGGGTTGAGGGTTCAGGGTTGAGGGTTCAGGGTTCAGGGTTGAGGGTTGAGGGTTGAGGGTTGAGGGTTTAGGGTTTAGGGGTTTTTTTTTTTTTTTTTTTTAATAAAACACCGCCGAAAGCGGGGGGGTTAGGCGGACCCCTACCTGTATATATAAACACAAAAGAAATACAAGATAAGGCCTAAAGAGAGGGGAGGTATACCAAGACCTCTCTAAAAGCGAGTCTGACAACACATAAAACATAAAGACATAAAACCTAGGGTGGCAAATACACGTGCCAAAATCTAATCCCTAGGAAAAGCGCATAATAAATATGAACATATAAGAGCAGCGCTAAATACATCAAAACAAATCGAAACATGTCTAAACTGTAAAGATCCGACTCAGATGTAGGTGCAAAAGACAACCAATTGTACCCATCTCTGAGCCGTCTGTCGCTGTAAGTCCAACATGAAAATGGCGTCCTAGTCCGAGATCGGTCGCAATCCAGCTGAAGTAAGAGAAACTTCAAATCCCCAGAAGAAGGTGAAAACGTATGGAGCTCATAACGTCATAAATCCAAGCGTGACTGGAACGTTGATATAAGAGGTAGCCAAGAGATAACATGGAGAGCCACCAATGCACGTAGCAAAAGCAGAGAACATATAAATCCCGACATGAATGGAGCTCTGGGCCAGAGAAACCACTGAGAGAGATCATCCAAAGCCACCATAAAACCCGGCAAGAGAACACAAAATATAGAAAGCGGCGGCCAAGGAGAAGCCTGCAGAGAGCGACCGCCAGAGAACAGGGTGGTCCAAATAAAAGCACCAATGGAGAAGGTGCGAGAGTCCACCCAGATCCAAAGAAACAAAGCACTCCAAAGAGACAGTACCTGCAAAGGAAAAAATACATATAGATATATATAAATATATATATATATAGAAATAGATCCAAATAAAGGAAGGGGCTGCAAATAGCTAAGAACATCTGTATCTAAGATAGGGAAGCCCGGAGATATCCGAGCGGGTCAGTATGGATATGTGTCTGGGTAGTGAAGGACCTAACTCTAAGGTATAAACCCTAATGGTATGAGCCCTCGCCGCCAACGCATCCGCCACCGAATTTCCCTCCCGAAAAATATGTGAAAAATGAACCGCCCGCCCCCTCAAAAGAAACAGAATCCGAGTGACTGTATGATGAAGGTCCCAATGACACCGACGAGAACGCAGGATCTGAAGAGAAATCTGAGAATCGGTCTCAACCCAAAGGGGAAAAAGACCGAGATCGGAACAGATAAGAAGGCCCCTCCAAACCGCCCAAAGCTCCGCCCGGACATTGGTCCCGACTCCGATAAACTCGCTGAAGGAGAGCACCACCCTGCCAGAAGAATCACGCACAACACCACCGACATACGACTCCCCAGGATTGCCCCTCGAACTCCCATCAACATTCAGCTTAAAGCACCCAGGTGGTGGACAGAGCCACCGGACAATCGCTAACCTATGGGTCCGCTGAAAGGCAACAAAAATTCCCAGCGATCTCGCCGCCTCAAAGGCACCAAGCCAGTGCTTGGGCTTAACAATGAAAGCAGCATGGGCAAGACGCAGATAAGACAAAATCTGAGACTTCACAGTCTCCCCAGAAATACGCAACTGACGGTGCTTCGCATCATTACGAGCCATCCAGAGAAACCACAAAACAATGAAGGGTAGAATCTCCTTGACGTGGCCCCCAGGTGCCCAATGAAGATTTCTCTTCCAAGCGCTAAGGAACAACCTGAGATCCCCTGTGCAGGGGATCCGGACACGAAATATGGCCCCAAAGAAATGCCAGACATAACGGGCTATCGGGCCATCAATGAAGACATGTGTAAATGTCTCCGACATATCACAACACTAGCATCGAGAAGCCAACTCAAAGCCACGACGTTGGAGCATATCATCCAACGGGAGCCACTGATGCCAAAATCTCCAAAGAAAAAAAGACATCGTGGGCCTCAACCAACGGCCCCAACAAGGAGTCAAGATATCAGAAACAGGGTCTCTCAATCGGACAAGCTCCCAAGCAGACCTAATCGAAAAAGCACCGTCAGAACTGTGAATCCAAAGCGCCAAACCAGGCTCGCCAAAGGCAATCGGGGTCAAAGTAATCGCCTCAGCAACAGAAGGGGCCACCACAGCGCAAAGAAGATCGAAATCCCAAGCCCCCTCAGACAAAAAGTGAAAAACCCGAACATCACGGCCCCCACGGACCTCACACTGGCTGGACAGAGCAGTATCCCCAAACCATATGTCATCCCAAAAGGACACGTCTCCAAGGCCAACGCGCCAGCGAATTCCGGGCTCGGCGCGAGGTCTGATCCGTAGGAGACGACGCCAGGTGGGGGATATTAAACCACGAGGGAGAACAGAGGCAGGAGCATCCATCTGGCAATACTTCCGTAAAAGGAATCTCGCCCAGAGAGAGGAGCCCTGCCGAAACCGGAACCACAACTTAATAGAAAAGCTATCCACCAGATCTTTCAATCTGCGGAAGCCAAGACCACCCTCCATCACTGGGAGACAGGCTCGAGACCACTTGGCCCAGTGCCATTTCTTCTCCAGTGTCCGCGACCCCCAGAGAAAAGCGTTGAAAACCAGCTCAAGCTTCTCCATGACAGCAAGCGGTGGCTGTACCACCTGAAACAGATAAATCGGCATGGAGAGGAGCACACTGCGGATAAGGGTTATGCGGCTACCCGGAGAGAGCGTCCGGATCTCCCAACCCTCTAACTTCCTACGAACAGATTGTAGGAGGTGCTCAAGCACCTCGGAGGCAAGATAACAGAACTTTTGACAGCGTTCACCAGCTGACCCGAACAATTCTCATAATGATGCAGTAAACCCATAAGGCGCCGCAAACTACGAGACCCACCATTGGCAAAAATAATGACATCATCAGCATAAGCCAGATGGGAAATCAAGATATCACAACCAGAGCGGTACCTGAGCTCAGGATGCTGCAGGTAGAGGCGGTCAAGGCCGCGCGATAGGTACTCCGCCCCCAAAATGAAAAGCATGGGGGACAAGGGATTGCCCTGTCTGAGGCCTCTAGTGGAACCAAAGAACCCCGAGAGAGAGCCATTGATGTTCACGGAGAAATGACAATGAGATATGCAAGCCGAGACCATCACCACAACCCGCTCCGAGAAACCAAAGTGTCTCAAAACCTCGAAGAGGAAAGGCCACTGGACCCTGTCATAGGCCTTGGCCATATCCAACTTCAGGATAACATTACCGCCACGAGTGGGGAGAGTGAGACTGTGAGTGAGCTCCTGGGCTAGGAGAATATTATCGGAGATCATCCGACCCGGAACGAAGCCACTCTGATTCGGTGAAATAAGTCTCTCCGCCACAACCCTCAGCCGAGAGTACAACAGCTTAGAGATGATCTTATTAGTGACATTGCACAGACTAATCGGACGGAAGTCCGACCAAGCATGAGCACCCGCGACTTTGGGGATCAGAGTGATTGTGGTGGCGGTAAAACCCTGGGGGAGGGGAGAACCCCTGAAAAAATCCAGGACAGCATCAAAAACATCCTGATGAACAATCTCCCAACAATGCTGAAAGAACGCCGAGGAGAAGCCATCAGGCCCAGCCACACTATCAGGATGTATGGAGAAGACGGTCGCACGAACCTCCTCCAAAGAAGGGGTCACAACAATACCCTCATTCTCCACAGCAGAGATAACGGAGGGGAAGCCCGAAAAATCAGGACTCGCAAGCGCAGAGGGGTCACCAGTAAGCAAATGCTGGAAAAACGAGGCTCCCGACTGCTGAATCAACTCAGGAGACGTCAGGCATACCCCATTATCCCAGATGCGGAAAATCTTATTCGCCACCCTTTTCTTCTTCACCATGTTGTGAAAGAGTTTGGTGTTCCTCTCACCATCCTCTAACCAGTGGCAAGCAGCTTTCTGTCTCCAAAAATCCGCCTCCATGGCGGTGACACGGGCCAGATCCTCATTGCGATCAGACAGAGAAGTCCAATTCAACTCAGAAGGATCAGCCTCACAGACAACCTCAGCGGACCGAACAGCCCTCTCAGCCTCAATGATTTTATCGAAAAGTTTCCCAAAAACATCCTGATTCCACCACTTGAGGTGATGTTTGAGGCGCTCAATCTTAGCAAAAAGGCGAGGCATACCACTCAAACTACAAGGCAGAAACCAATTAAGCCGAACAGTCTGCAAAAAACCATGATGCCGAAGCCACATACGCTGGAAGCGAAACGAGCTCGGCCCACGGGCAAAAACCGGAGCGGTGACCAAAAGCGGACAGTGGTCAAAGAAAGTACGGGGAAGATGTTCAACACGAATGGAGCTGAAATGATCACCCCAATCAACGGAGACCATAACCCTGTCCAACCGCTTCCAAATGGTCTTATTCGTCCAGGTGAACGAAGAGCCCTCAAAACCGGCATCAACCAGACCAGAATCCAAAATGAAAGTATTGAACTCCTCCATGGGTAGAAGCCTACCACCACGGGTGCCCAAACACTCAGATGCATCTCTGACTACATTAAAATCACCCCCAACAAGCCAAGGACCCAGAGCAGGCTTGACCTGAAGAAGGGAAGACCAAAGATCTCTGCGCTCAACGTTGCCGCAGCTGGCATAAACAAATGAACAAAACACCTCAGTCGGTAAAAAAGAGGCGGACACCTTGATGTGCAGGAACTGAGCATGATCAAAAACACACTCAGTCTGCACATCCGCGAATGAAAAAACCCAAATATTACCAGAAAGATTCGAAATGACTCTAGAAAAACAAAAACGGCGAGTCATGAATCTCTGGTCCAACATGATCATCGGCTCCAAAATGGCCAAAATCTTAATCTGATGCGCCTTCACATAAGCATGAAGCCGCTGTTGGGACTCCGAACTCCGAAGTCCCCGAACATTCCAAATGAGGGAATTCATCGAGATCGATGAGCAGAAGCACCCGGCCGCCGCTTAAACGAATCTCCCAACGCTTCCTTTTTCCTTTTATTCACGTTCGACATATCAGTATCCTGAACACCAGAATCAGAATGTCGATCAAACCCCGTGTCGAGGTCATCAGCAGACATACGCTCGACAATCCGCTCACAAACAGGAGACCCCTGTTGAGCAACAAGTTCCTCAAGATGAGAGGAAACATCTGGAGAAGAAGGAATGGAAGGAATCGAATGGCAACTGTGATTCTCCATGCACTGAACAGAAGTGCCAAAACCCCCCTCCTCAAACTGATGAACCAAAGACTGAACAGACACACTAGCCGTACCCGAAGGTTAGGCGTCAACAATGGGCAGACCCAAACTAATCGGGTCAACATCAACAACAGGAGCCTGATCCAAAGGAGCATCTCCAAGTAAACCATCACCCACAACCTCCAAGTGGGATCCAAGATCAGGATTAAGACCAACCAACTCAGTAGCGTCGCAACGCTGAGCCTCATCATGCCAGGGTGACAAAACCTCAAAGGCATTTGAGGAAGTAACTTGATGCGGAACATCAGGAACTGTAGAGGGGGCTCCAGCAGGAGGACCCCTGTGCACAGGCCGCCTCCTCCGTCTACGTCTAGGGACATCGCCATTTAAATGAAGCTGAGGCTGTGGTCCAGGATTAAAGACAGGAACAGCACCCTCCTGGGGTGTTTGTGCTTTGGGAGGAACTGGATCTTGAGATTTTTGAAAAACGGGTTTAGGCCTCGACGGCCTAGGATTCTTCCCGTGAGAATAACACACGGTAACTGAATGTCCCAGCATCTTGCAGTCAATGCAATATGCGGGGATCTTCTCATAAATGACATCAATAGCCTGTGTGTGATCACCCCAACCAACCCAAACCTGCTGAATGGGAGGCTGTAAAACATCAATTTCCACACATACTCGGGCGAAAGCGCCTCGAGAGACATCACCGGTGTGGTCGTCCATCTTAACAGGCTTACCTACAAGACTCGCAAGAGCAAAAAGAGTACGCTTGTTGAACAAATGCAAGGGTAAGCCCGGAAAACGGATCCAGACTGGCGCAATGGGGGATTCCTC
Organism: Primulina tabacum; assembly: GCF_025594145.1. Classification (NCBI taxonomy): domain Eukaryota; kingdom Viridiplantae; phylum Streptophyta; class Magnoliopsida; order Lamiales; family Gesneriaceae; genus Primulina; species Primulina tabacum. Next base: position 183,761 of record NC_134562.1, on the reverse strand, counting down.
ATGCAGATTAAATTCGGGGGTCCACTTAGAAAAACGGATCCCAAGTGGTCCCACAAAAATGTTCCCTCTGGACCAAACGCGCGCGTAATCTTCTTCACATGAGAGAGAAATGACCAAAAAACCTCTGGGTAAGAATTTCAAGTGAAACGATCGCACTAGTTCCATTTTTTCGAAAGCCACAGAAATCGAAGAATTAGGGACTAAGGACCTGTTCCCCGAAATTTTACCGACTAGAGCATATTTAAAAGGTTCGATCAGTGAAGAAATTACCTCAACCGGGAATCGGATACCCGGCTTACCATCCAGAATAGACGGCTCAGGCAGCTCCTCCATCGAATTACGCACATCCTCGAAACTTTTCTGCACGGTGCGAGGAGACGGAGGTGCAAGAGCGTCACGAAAAGAAACAGTAGCCCGAACCTCAGCACAAAGGACGGGTTTGACCGCAGATGCAGAACCATTGACTGCCGAGTCAACTCGGTCAACACGGCGGTTTGACTCGCTCGAGTTGACCCGCGAGTTATCGGCCGGAGTTGCAGCGATCGCCGGCGACATCATGGGGAGTACAGAACCGGTATCCAAAGCACGAGAACCGGAAGTCGGAGGGGCCGATTGGACACTAGAATTGGATGAAATCGATTGAAAATCGCCAATTTGGGCGTTTCTGATCGGCGATTAATTAGCTGAAATTGAAGATATAATTGGATTACCCATAGATCCTGGAGTATATGGTTCAGAGGAATTGACCAACGGAGCGGCGACGACGCCGGAATTGAAGAAAAACCCCGTCGGGGTTAGGGTTTCTGCGGCGGAAAACGTAGATCTGAAATTCCCGTCGGCGCTGAACACCGTTTATGACGGGGCTTGTGGCGTTGTAATCGTCTGGTTATGGGCTTTCCAGATCGGGGTCCCGATTGAACAGAGGTTTCCGGAATCGGCCGGCGGGGACAGAAACATGGGACGTGGCGCGGTGAACAGTACCGACGCAACTTTGGATGTAAAATCGGCTGGGCAAACGGACCCGATCTTTCTCATTTTTGGACACATGAGTCGCCGTGAGGAGGCGCTTCAAATGATGTATGATCGGCGGCAATCGGACCGGTGGAGACTTTCGACGCAAAAGTGGCCGGAAAATGCGGAAATTGAAGAGGCGATTTGGACGGGCAATCCTTTTCCAATGAAGCTGATTTTTGAGTATGTTGTTCATCAAGGTGAGGCGACTCGGGTGAAGGGGTGAACCGGCCGGAAACCGGCGGCGGCGACATGGCGGCGGAGCAGCAAAGTTTAGGCGATTTTTGGGGTGTTTTTTTCGGGTTTTTTTGGTTGAGAGCATTCGGGGTGGTTTTTGGTTTCGGGGTTTGGTTTTGGTTTAGGGTTTAGGGTTTAGGGTTAGGGTTTAGGGTTTTTTTAGGGTTTTTTAGGGTTTAGGGTTTTTTTTTTTTTTTTTTTTTCCGGAAAACACCGCCGGATGCGGGGGGGTTAGGCAGACCATTACCTGTATATATCCACAAAATAAAAAGTAACAGCAGAAAGAAAACCTAAAAGAGGAGGGGGACTATACCAAGACCTCCTCAAAAAGGCTAAAGCAGTAGAAACATAAATGCAAAGTAGCCTAGGGACCTAAATACAAAAGCAAAAAAACCCTAGACTACGACCAAAAGTGCGCCAAAAACTAATCAAATACGAGCAGCGCTAAGAGTCAACAGGGCGAGGAAGACCAAATGATAACTGGGAGATGAGTGCGGTATCCAAGAAGAAACTCTCATCTCTGAGCCATCACCCTGAAGAATCCAATCTGTTAAAACGACTCTAATCTGAGACCGGATAACTGTATGAATCCCGGCAGTCAAAATAAGAGCTGGCCAAGAAATCACTGTACAATGACGATAAAAGGGCAAAATGAAGATCGCAATCCAGCCAGAACAAAAAAGATCCAGCATCTGAAGTATGAATCTGACGAAGGTATCATAACAATGAAGAGGATCGTCCGGAAATAATCCCTGGGACCACCACGACATCCAGTAAACTCCTGTAAAAGAACTGATACGGCGGGAAAGGAGAGCCTGCTGTAAACGCCCGCCAGGGACCAGAAATAGACCAAAGAGAAGCACAAATAGAGATAGCGCTCCAGTGAATATGAGAGGGCCAAGAAAAACACCAATAGGGATAGTGCAAGTGCCCACACAATCCCGAGGAGACCAAACATGTAGTGTGCGAGTGTCTGTGCCCACTCACACCAGACTGGCAAACCGGGGAAAAAGAGAAACCCCCAACAGAACAGTACCTGCAAAGAAAAAATAAATATATACATATAGATATACCGAAGAAATGGATCCAAGTGAAGGAAAGGGCTGCAAACAGCTAAGAACATCTATATCTCAGGTAGGGGAGTCCGGAGGTATCCGAACGTACAAGTATGGAAATGTGCCTAGGGAGGGAGGGACCTAACTCTAAGGTAAAGTGCCTAAGGGTATGGGCCCTCGCCGCCAATGCATCTGCCACCGAATTACCCTCCCGGAATATATGCGAAATATGAACAGACCGCCCCCTCAAAAGGACCAGAATCCTGGATACAATGTGATCAAGACCCCAGCAACATCGACGGGAACGAATGAGCTGAATAGAAGTCAGAGAATCAAGCTCGATCCAAAGAGGGAAAAAAGAATGATCAGAACAAAGGAGAAGACCCCTCCAAACCGCCCAAAGCTCAGCCCGGAGAGAAGACCCAGCTCCGATGAACTCGCTGAATGAGAGCACAACCCTCCCGGAATCATCCCTAACAACGCCACCAGCAGAGGAGTCCCCAGATGGACCACGCGAGCTCCCATCCACATTAAGCTTGAAACACCCGGACGGCGGTCGCAGCCAGCGAACAATCGCCGTCCTATGGAATCTGCGGAGAGCAACCGAAATACCCAGCAATCTCGCCACATGAAACACACCCAGCCAATGTCTGGGCTTGACAGTACGCGCAGAGTGGGCAAGACGCAGGTAATACAAAATCTGATACTTCACCGTCTCCCCAGAAACAGGGAGATGACGGTGCTTAGCATCGTTCCGTGCAGTCCAGAGGAACCACAGAACGATGCAGGGGAGAAACTCCCGCACATGGCCCCCCCGGGACCAGACCAAATCTCTCTTCCACGCACTGAGGAACAAACTGAAATCCTCAGTGTCGGGAATACGAACCCGAAACACGGCACCAAAGAAGTGCCAGACAGACCGAGCAACCGGGCTACGAATAAAAATGTGTGTGAATGTCTCAGCCATATCACAACACTGACATCTCGAGGCTAACGCAAAACCCCGGCGCTGGAGCACCTCATCAACTGGGAGCCACTGATGCCAGAATCTCCAAAGGAAGAACGACATGGTAGGCCTCAACCAACTGCCCCAACACGGGCGGAAAATATCTGAAGACGGAGCACGCTGACGAATCAGCTCCCAAGCAGATCTCACAGAGAAAGCACCATCGGAGCTATGGATCCATCGTGCCATATCAGGGTCTCCCGAAAGAACAGGAATCAAAACAATCTCCTCGGCAACCGAAGGAGCAACAACCGCACAAAGGCGATCAAAATCCCAGGACCCCTCAGACAGAAAATGAGAGACCCGAACATCACGGCCCCCGCGGACCACACACCGGGAGGACAAAGGAACGTCCCCAAACCAAGTGTCATCCCAAAAGAAAACATCTCCGAGACCAACACGCCAACGAATGCCAGGCTCCGCGCGAGGGCGGATCCTGAGGAGACGACGTCAAATGGGGGAAATAGAAGCACGGGCGGGGGCATTGAAGGCTCGCTCAAGCTTCTCCATGACAGCCAGAGGTGGCTGAACCACCTGAAACAGATAAATCGACATGGAGAGGAGCACGCTACGTATCAGGGTCATACGGCTACCCGGGGAGAGGGTCCGAATCTCCCAACCCTCTAACTTCCTACGAACAGACTGTAGGAGGGGCTCAAAAAGGGAGCACGTGCGATTACCCCGATAAAGGGGAACTCCGAGGTACTTGAGGGGCAGATGACCCTCGGCGAACCCGGTGATTCGCAAAAGCCGGGAGCGGAGGCGCCCAGAGCACCTCGGAGGCAAAATCAAAGAGCTCTTCGCAGCATTCACACGCTGCCCCGAACAATTCTCGTAGTGATGCAGAAAATCAACAAGGCGCTGCATACCACGAGACCCACCACTGGAAAAAATAATGACATAATCAGCGTAAGCCAGGTGGGAAATCAAAATATCACAATCAGACCGATACCTAATCGCAGGATGCTGCAGGTAGAGTCGGTCAAGGCCACGAGAAAGATACTCCGCCCCCAAAATGAAAAGAAGGGGAGACAATGGATCGCCCTGCCGGAGGCCTCCGGTGGAACCAAAAAACCCCGATAGAGAGCCATTAATGTTCACGGAGAAATGACAATGGGAAATACAGGCCGAGACCAAAGCCACAACACGCTCAGAAAAACCAAAATGTTTCAAAACATCAAACAGGAAAGACCACTGGACCCTATCATAGGCCTTGGCCATATCCAACTTCAAGATGACATTACCACCACGAGTGGGGAGAGTAATGCTGTGAGTGAGCTCCTGGGCAAGAAGAATATTATCAGAGATCATCCGACCCGGAACGAAGCCACTCTGATTCGGGGAAACAAGTCTCTCCACCACATCCCTCAACCGAGAGTACAACAGCTTCGAGATGATTTTGTTCGTGACATTGCACAGACTGATCGGACGGAAGTCCGACCAGGCGCGTGCACCCTCGACTTTGGGAATTAGAGTGACCGTGGTGGCGGTAAAACCCTGAGGCATAAGAGATCCCTGAAAAAAATCAAGAACAGCACCAAAAACATCCTGATGGACAATCTCCCAGCAATGCTGAAAGAACGCCGAAGAAAATCCATCAGGGCCAGCAACGCTATCAGGGTGAATGGAGAAGACGGTCGCGCGGACCTCCTTCAAAGAGGGAATCGCAGCAAAACCATCATTCTCCACGTCAGAGATAACCGAGGGAAAACCCGAAAAATCAGGGCAATCGAGCGCAGAGGGCTCCCCGGTAAGAAGATCCTGGAAAAACAAGGTTCCTGACTGCTGAATCAAATCCTGAGACGTCAGGCAGACCCCATTCTCCCATATGCGGAAAATTTTATTCGCAACGCGCTTTTTCCTCACCATATTATGGAAGAGTCTGGTGTTCCGCTCACCATCCTCAAGCCAATGGCAAGCCGCTTTCTGTTTCCAAAAATCCGCCTCCATGGCGGTGATACGGGCCAGATCCTCATTGCGATCGGACAACGAAGTCCAATTCACGTCAGAAGGGTCGGCCTCACACACAGCCTCGGCTGAACGAACAGCCCTCTCGGCCTCAGTGAGTCTATCAAAGATGTTACCAAAAACATCCCGATTCCACCACCGGAGGTGATGCTTGAGACGCTTCATCTTGGCAAAAAGCCGAGGCATGCCGCTCAGACTGCAAGGCAGATTCCAATTAAGCCTCACAGTCTGCAAAAAACCATGGTGCCTAACCCACATACGCTGGAAGCGAAACGAGCTCGGCCCACGGGCAAAAACAGGAGCGGTAACCAAAAGCGGACAGTGATCCGAGACAGTACGAGCGAGATGTTCAACCCGAATTGAGCTGAAATGATCTCCCCAATCAACAGAAACCAAGACCCTGTCCAACCGCTTCCAAATGGTCTTATTCGTCCAAGTGAACGAAGACCCCTCAAAACCAGCATCGATCAGGCCAGAATCAAGAATAAAAGTGTTGAACTCCTCCATGGGTAGCAACCTACCACCACGGGAGCCCAAACACTCAGACGCATCCCTGACGATATTAAAGTCGCCCCCAACCAGCCAGGGACCCAAAACAGGCTTAACCAAAAGCAAAGAAGCCCAAAGCTCCCTACGCTGAACATAATCACATCTAGCATAGACAAAAGAACAAAATATCTCTGTCGGCAAGAAAGAGGCAGAGACTTTGATGTGAAGGAACTGAGCATGATCAAAAACACACTCCGCCCTCACATCAGCAGCAAAAAAAACCCAGATATGACCGGAGAGATTAGAGATGACTCCAGAAAACCCCAAACGGCGAGTCATGAATCTCGGATCCAGATCAATCATGGGCTCCAAAACAGCCAAAACCTTAATCTGTTTCTCCTTCACAAAGGCATGAAGCCTCTGCTGGGACTCCGAACCTCGAAGTCCCCGGATATTCCAGATTAAGCAATTCATGGGGAACGGGTGGAAGAAGGATCCGATCGCTTTTTACGCGATCGCCGACCATCATCCTGTGGTCTTTTTCTGGGATTGGACATGTCAGTGTCCAGAATACTACACTCAGACCCACAGCTAACCCCAGACACAGAATGTCGATCAAAATCCTGATCAGGATCATCAGCCGACATGTGACTGGGAATCATCTCAAGAATAGGGGGTCCCTGTCGAGCAATCAACTCATCCAGCATAGAAGTGGCATCAGCAGGGGATGCAGGAAAAGATGGGACCGAGTGACTGCTATGATTTTCAATACATACCTCCGTGGAGGCAAACACAGGCACCACGTCCGGGCGTGGAGATCCAAGGTCATCCACGCAGTCCACAAAAGGAACACTCTCATCGTCCTCAGCCACCGTGACCTCAGGGCGGTCAGGAAAAAAGGCCTCCTGATGAGAACTCAAACCGACAGAGGGATCAGGAACACCTAATCCAAGCTCCTCAGAGCCTACCTCTGTCTCCTGCAAATGGGAAAGAACTCCAAAAGAGTTCGAAGCAAGAGGATCATCCCTCAGGAGAGCCTGTCGAACAGGCCTCCGTCTCTGTCTACGCCGGGGACCATGGCCATTGACATGAAGCTGGGGCTGTGGTCCCGGGACAATGACAGGAACAGCACCCTGAGGAGGTGCCGGAACAGGAGGGGCCTGTGGCTGAGGAGGGTCTCGATCAGTAGGCTTGGATCGAGCAGGTTTTGGATTTTTCCCATGTGAATAGCAAACTTCTGTCGAATGACCCAACATTTTGTAATCCAAGCAATACCCAGGGATTTTCTCATAGACAACATCAATCTCCTGAGTATGATCACCCCAGCCCACCCAAATTTGCTTAACGGGTGGTTCCAACACATTCAACTCCACACAGGCACGAGCAAAAGCGCTCCGAGAGGAGTTAGCAGTAAAGTCATCCATTTTCACCGGGTTGCCCAAAATCTTGGCAAGGGCAAAAAGGCTTTTCTTGTTAAACAGATGAATGGGCAAACCCGGGAAACGCACCCAAACCGGGGCAATGGGAGATTCTTCCTGAAGATTAAATTCCGGGGTCCATTTGGAAAAACGGATCCCGAGAGGTCCAACCATCATCTGCCCACGCGTCCAAAAGAACGCATAATCCTCCTCACACTGAAGTGACAGGATCAGAAAACCCCGAGGCAAGAATCTCAAATCAAAAGATCGCTTCAATCCCAAACGAGCAAATGCCGCCGAAATACTCGAGTTAGGGACTAAGGATCTATTACCAGAAATCTTCCCAACTAAAGAAAACTTAAAAGGTTCGGTCAGAGAAGACATTACCTCATCCGGGAATAAAATACCCGGTTTCCCATCCTTAAGAGTCGGCAGGGGCATTTCATCCATAGCATTCACTACATCTCCAAAGCCATTCCTCCCCGAGCGAGGTGAAGTAGGAGCCAGAGCATCCCTAAATGACACCGGAAACGTCTTAGTCGCCCGAGAATCAGATTTAGAAGCCGAACCTGAGTTGTTGACTGCCGAGTTGACCGGCGAGTTGACCGGCGAGTTGTACCGAAGATCGGCGACGGCGAGGAGGTCATAGAACCGGTCTTCAATCCACTAGATTAGGGCATAAGAGGGGTCGATTGAACCAAAGAAGGGGAGGAAAATCGATTTTGACCTAGAAATTGGGGGTTTCCGACCGGTGGTCGGAAACCTGAAATTGAAGGTGGCAAAACTCGACCCATGACTGGACGATTATAGCCTAAAGAGGAATTGAAGAAATAAGCCGGAACAGTACCTGAAATCGGCGGTGAAGTGGACGGAAACTCACCGATTTGGGGTTTTTTGATCGGCGGCGGATTTTCTGAAATTGATGGAATGATTGGAGAGCCCATGGAATGAGGAGTATACGGTAGTGAGGAATTAGCCAAAGGAACCGCCACGCCGGAGTAATTTGAGAAACATTCCGACGCAGCTAGGGTTTGAGGGTGGAAATCAGTAGATCTGAAATTGTCGCCGGAGGGGAACACCGTTGACGACGGGGCCTGTGGCAGTGGAATCGTCTGGACCTCACGATTCCAGATCGGGGCTTGTTGTGGAAAATAGTGACAAGAATCGGCCGGACGAAGCGGAGAAGAACTCGCCGCCGCGGGGAACAGTGCTGGCGCAACTTGTGACGAAGATTCCGGTGAAAATACTGAGTTATTGATAGTGGGGCTGGTACCAATGGAACCGTCTGCTCGAGGCGAGTCAGATGGTGGGTAGTTGGCGCCGGGAGGAACAGTGCACGGCGACGACGCGATTTTGGACGGAAATGGCGAGATTTCGGTCGGGAAATTAGAGGGGTTACCGGACTTCATTTGGACTGAAACTTGGACAGGGTGGTCGCCGTGAGGAGACGGTTCAGGTGGGGTGGTTGGCCGGCCGGGATCCGGCGGCGGCGGCATGGCAGCGTGTAGGCGTGAATAGTGACGGGTTTAGTGTGTTTTTTCTCACCTTTTACTGTGTGTTTTTTCCGAGAAAATTTTTTTGGGGGCAAAAGGGTCTGGTTTTGGTTTAGGGTTTAGGGTTTAGGGGTTTAGGGTTTTTTTTTTTTTTTTTTTTTTTTTTTTTTTTAAAAAAAACACCATTGGAAGCGGGGGGTTAGGCAGACCCCTACCTGTATATACAACAAAATATCAGCACAAATAAAACCTAACGGAGGGGGACTAGACCAAGACCTCCGCAAAGGCTATACAATCATCACATCATAACAAAAGACAAACACACTACAACAGAGAGCCCAGAAATCAACGCCAAAAAACACATCAAGTCCAACAGGGCACCCTGGAATATGTCAGCAAAAGCAAAATAATAACAACGATGGGCAAGGAGAACCCTGCAGTGAACGCCCATCACATATCTCCCAAAAACGCGAAAAAATAAATCATCCTGGATCAGGAGGTCGCCCGTAAGGCAAACTCGATTGAGCCGCCTTCTGTCGGTAATACCGTCGCTGCTGAGACCGTGTACGGCCCGGGAGAGGTAGAGATAAACATGTAGTAGTAGAAGAAGGCACCACACCCTCCTCACCGCCCACACTCATTGAACCCACCTCAAACGAAGGCAAAGGAATAGAAATAGGAGGGTCACCTACGGGATCCTGAACAAGAGGAGCAAGCTCAACCATCGGAGCCGGAACAATCACAGGTGCAGGAACATCTGCGATAGAAGAAGACACCATATCAACCAAACCCGTGGTCGAAGACGAGCGAGCCGGAGCTGAAGCTGCCTTAGACGAGCGAGCCGGCGCCGGATAACCTGCCGCAAGATTCCCCTCAATCGCTATCTTACTAATAAGTGACGTGACTCTCGGTGGACGGGGTTTCACAGAACCCGAAGACTCCCCAGGACCTGAATCAGTAGGTAAACCTTGCAATATCTCGTAATAATTTTTCGTCGAAATAGGCCGATTCGGATCTCTCCTCACAACAGGTCGACGTCGAGGACGCTTAACAACCTTCTCTTCATACTCAGAAACATGACCACTAGACAGAACCTGATCGGAAGTAACATCCTGTAACGGCACGCTAGGATCCTGCAGTGGTGAGTCAGAAACAACACCCTTACCATGAGGTCGGGTCCGGCGCGGGCGAGAAGACTTGCCATTACGAGAGCAAAATTCAAGTGAATGCCCCAATAACTGGCAATGAGAACAATAATGGGGAACTTGCTCATAAATCACCTCCACAACTTGACTATGGTCACCCCAACCCACCCAGATACGCTCCGGACGAGCGTGAAGAACATCAATCTCAACACAGACTCGAGCAAAAGATCCTCTAGTCCCATCGGCGGTAATTTCATCAATCTTAACTGGATTACCTAAAATCTTAGCAATAGGAAACAAGCTCTGTTTAGCATAAAGATGCAAGGGCAAATCAATAAATCTGACCCAAACAGGAGCAATAGGAGAATCTGCCTCAAACTTGAATTCGGGAGTCCATTTCGAAAAACGAATCACTACAAACCGAATCGAAACAAGAGGCTGAGTCCAAAACCTCAAATATTCCTCCTCACAGGAAAGGGTGAGAACCATATATCCCCGAGGAAGAAAACGAACAGTATGAGAACCCAACAAACCAACACAAGACAAAGCAGATAAAATATCAGAATTAGGAGTCAAACCCCGGTTCCCAGTGATTCGCCCTACCAAAGCAAACTTAAAAGAAGCAGAGAGGGACGAAATAACCTTATCCGGGAACAAAATACCGGGAATCCCATCTCGAACAATCGGAGCTGGCACTTCTTCCATCGAGTCAACTATGTCAGCAAAACTCTGACTCGGCAAAACCGGAGACGTACGATTCAAAATATCCTTAAAAGAGACTGACGGAGGACAAGAAACCTTCGAAGAACGATCAAAAACAGCCGATGGAACAACCGAGGCAGCAATCCGCTAAGGAGGAACTGCCGGTCCAACTCGGCCGAGTGAACTCAGAGAGCCGACCGAGTTCACCGGCGAGTCACCAAACTGAGCACCACCTAATGCCGGAGAGGAGAATGCCAAGCCGGAACCGGCCATTCCACTACCCGAACCGGCCGGAACGGTTGTGACTCGGGACGAAATCGGTGATGAACTCGAGCCAAGAACACCAAATTGGGCGTTTCCGATCACTGAATAATTTTCCAAAATTGGCAACATGGAACAATTGCCCATCTTTTGATTAGAGCTCTGGCCAAAGGAATTGAATTTTAGAGAAGTGTCGACGCCGGAATTGAAGCAAACGTCCGACGAAGGCGAGTGAATAGAGCTTGTAATCGTAGATCTGAAAATCCCGTCCATCGGAGACGTTATAGACATCGGTGCTGGTACCATATGAAGCGCCTTGGAGTGGGTATTACAGATCGGGACCCCGATCGAACAAACACCATCGGAAGCGGCCGGAATCGAGAAAACCGTAGGCGGCGATTCTGTGAACAGTAAATTCGCGATTTTACCAGATGAATCGGGGCACCAAACGGACTCCGATTGACCTGAAATTTGAACACAAGGTGCGATTTGAGAAGATGATTCTAGTGGTACAAGAATCCTAGCCGGACGATGAACTTTAGCCGGCGCGATCGAGCTCGCCGGAAAATGCGCAGATTTCGAGCATTCAGACGTGGAATTGGCCAAGCAAAGGTGCTCCGATTGACCTGAAATTTTTACAGTATCCTCGTCTCGTCGAGGCGCATCTGTTGGTGTCATTGGCCGGCCGGAAACCTGCGTTAACATGGAGGCGATTTTTGGGCGATTTTTGGCTTATTTTGGGTCACTATTCACTTTAGAGAAAAAATTTTAGGGGCGAAAATGGTTTAGGGTTTAGGGTTTAGGGTTTTTTTTTTTTTTTTTCCAGGAAAACACCGCCGGATGCGGGGGGGTTAGGCAGACCCCTACCTGTATATATCCACAAAATAAAAAATAACAGCAGAAAGAAAACCTAAAAGAGGAGGGGGACTATACCAAGACCTCCTCAAAAAGGCTAAAGCAGTAGAAACATAAATGCAAAGTAGCCTAGGGACCTAAATACAAAAGCAAAAATACCCTAGACTACGACCAAAAGTGCGCCAAAAACTAATCAAATACGAGCAGCGCTAAGAGTCAACACGGCGAGGAAGATCAAATGATAACTGGGAGATGAGTGCGGTATCCAAGAAGAAACTCTCATCTCTGAGCCATCACCCTGAAGAATCCAATCTGTCAAAACGACTCTAATCTGAGACCGGATAACTGTATGAATCCCGGCAGTCAAAATAAGAGCTGGCCAGGAAATCACTGTACAATGACGATAAAAGGGCAAAATGAAGATCGCAATCCAGCCAGAACAAAAAAGATCCAGCATCTGAAGTATGAATCTGACGAAGGTATCATAACAATGAAGAGGATCGTCCGGAAATAATCCCTGGGACCACCACGACATCCAGTAAACTCCTGTAAAAGAACTCATATGGCGGGCAAGGAGAGCCTGCAGTAAACGCCCGCCAGGGACCAGAAATAGACCAAAGAGAAGCACAAATAGAGATAGCGCTCCAGTGAATATGAGAGGGCCAAGAAAAACACCAATAGGGATAGTGCAAGAGCCTACACAATCCCGAGAAGACCAAACATGTAGTGTGCGAGTGTCTGTGCCCACTCACACCAGACTGGCAAACCGGGGAAAAAGAGAAACCCCCAACAGAACAGTACCTGCAAAGAAAAAATAAAGATATACATATAGATATACCGAAGAAATGGATCCAAGTGAAGGAAAGGGCTGCAAACAGCTAAGAACATCTATATCTCAGGTAGGGGAGTCCGGAGGTATCCGAACGTACAAGTATGGAAATGTGCCTAGGGAGGGAGGGACCTAACTCTAAGGTAAAGTGCCTAAGGGTATGGGCCCTCGCCGCCAATGCATCTGCCACCGAATTACCCTCCCGGAATATATGCGAAATATGAACAGACCGCCCCCTCAAAAGGACCAGAATCCTGGATACAATGTGATCAAGACCCCAGCAACATCGACGGGAACGAATGAGCTGAATAGAAGTCAGAGAATCAAGCTCGATCCAAAGAGGGAAAAAAGAATGATCAGAACAAAGGAGAAGACCCCTCCAAACCGCCCAAAGCTCAGCCCGGAGAGAAGACCCAGCTCCGATGAACTCGCTGAATGAGAGCACAACCCTCCCTGAATCATCCCGAACAACGCCACCAGCAGAGGAGTCCCCAGATGTACCACGCGAGCTCCCATCCACATTAAGCTTGAAACACCCGGACGGCGGTCGCAGCCAGCGAACAATCGCCGTCCTATGGAATCTGCGGAGAGCAACCGAAATACCCAGCAATCTCGCCACATGAAACACACCCAGCCAATGTCTGGGCTTGACAGTACGCGCAGAGTGGGCAAGACGCAGGTAATACAAAATCTGATACTTCACCGTCTCCCCAGAAACAGGGAGATGACGGTGCTTAGCATCGTTCCGTGCAGTCCAGAGGAACCAAAGAACAATGCAGGGGAGAAACTCCCGCACATGGCCCCCCGGGACCAGACCAAATCTCTCTTCCACGCACTGAGGAACAAACTGAAATCCTCAGTGTCGGGAATACGAACCCGAAACACGGCACCAAAGAAGTGCCAGACAGACCGAGCAACCGGGCTACGAATAAAAATGTGTGTGAATGTCTCAGCCATATCACAACACTGACATCTCGAGGCTAACGCAAAACCCCGGCGCTGGAGCACCTCATCAACTGGGAGCCACTGATGCAAGAATCTCCAAAGGAAGAACGACATGGTAGGCCTCAACAAACTGCCCCAACACGGGCGGAAAATATCTGAAAACGGAGCACGCTGACGAATCAGCTCCCAAGCAGATCTCACAGAGAAAGCACCATCGGAGCTATGGATCCATCGTGCCATATCAGGGTCTCCCGAAAGAACAGGAATCAAAACAATCTCCTCGGCAACCGAAGGAGCAACAACCGCACAAAGGCGATCAAAATCCCAGGACCCCTCAGACAGAAAATGAGAGACCCGAACATCACGGCCCCCGCGGACCACACACCGGGAGGACAAAGGAACGTCCCAAAACCAAATGTCATCCCAAAAGGAAACATCTCTGAGACCAACACGCCAACGAAGGCCAGGCTCCGCGCGAGGGCGGATCCTGAGGAGACGACGCCAAATGGGGGAAATAGAAGCACGGGCGGGGACACAGGCAGGAGCATCCAGCCGGCAATACTTCCGGAAAAGGAATCTCGCCCATAGAAAGGAGCCCTGCCGAAATCTGAACCATAATTTTATAGAGAAACATTCCACGAGATCTTTCAATCTGCGGAATCCAAGGCCCCCCTCAAGCACGGGGAGGCAAGCCCGGGACCACCGGGCCCAGTGCCACTTCCTTTCCAAGGGCCTCGACCCCCAGAGGAAGGCATTGAAGGCTCGCTCAAGCTTCTCCATGACAGCCAGAGGTGGCTGAACCACCTGAAACAGATAAATCGACATGGAGAGGAGCACGCTACGTATCAGGGTCATACGGCTACTCGGGGAGAGGGTCCGAATCTCCCAACCCTCTAACTTCCTACGAACAGACTGTAGGAGGGGCTCAAAAAGGGAGCACGTGCGATTACCCCGATAAAGGGGAACTCCGAGGTACTTGAGGGGCAGATGACCCTCGGCGAATTCTCGTAGTGATGCAGAAAATCAACAAGGCTCTGCATACCACGAGACCCACCACTGGAAAAAATAATGACATCATCAGCATAAGCCAGGTGGGAAATCAAAATATCACAATCAGACCGATACCTAATCGCAGGATGCTGCAGGTAGAGTCGGTCAAGGCCACGAGAAAGATACTCCGCCCCCACAATGAAAAGAAGGGGAGACAATGGATCGCCCTGCCGGAGGCCTCTGGTGGAACCAAAAAACCCCGATAGAGAGCCATTAATGTTCACGGAGAAATGACAATGGGAAATACAGGCCGAGACCAAAGCCACAACACGCTCAGAAAAACCAAAATGTCTCAAAACATCAAACAGGAAAGACCACTGGACCCTATCATAGGCCTTGGCCATATCCAACTTCAAGATGACATTACCACCACGAGTGGGGAGAGTAATGCTGTGAGTGAGCTCCTGGGCAAGAAGAATATTATCAGAGATCATCCGACCCGGAACGAAGCCACTCTGATTCGGGGAAACAAGTCTCTCCACCAAGTCATGGGTAAGATATCTATGCCTTCAATTAGGGTTTAGGGTTTAGGGTTTTGGGGTTTTGGGGTTTCGGGGTTTCGGGTTTCGGGTTTAGGGTTTAGGGTTTAGGGTTTTTTTTTTTTTTTTTTTTTTGCCGAAAGCGGGGGTGTTAGGCGGACCCCTACCTGTATATATAAACACAAAAGAAATACAAGATAAGGCCTAAAGAGAGGGGAGGTATACCAAGACCTCTCTAAAAGCGAGTCTGACAACACATAAAACATAAAGACATAAAACCTAGGGTGGCAAATACACGTGCCAAAATCTAATCCCTAGGAAAAGTGCATAATAAAAATGAACATATAAGAGCAGCGCTAAATACATCAAAACAAATCGAAAACATGTCTAAACTGTAAAGATTCGACTCAGATGTAGGTGCAAAAGACAACCAATTGTACCCATCTCTGAGCCGTCTGTCGCTGTAAGTCCAACATGAAAATGGCGTCCTAGTCCGAGATCGGTCTGCAGTAAATGATCCCGCAATAAAAATAATATCCGGCTGGAGAAGCATTGTGCCAAAACAGTAGAAGCACAGATGGAGTACCGCAATCCAGCTGAAGTAAGAGAAACTTCAAATCCCCAGAAGAAGGTGAAAACGTATGGAGTTCATAACGTCATAAATCCAAGCGTGACTGGAACGTTGATATAAGAGGTAGCCAAGAGATAACATGGAGAGCCACCAATGCACGTAGCAAAAGCAGAGAACATATAAATCCCGACATGAATGGAGCTCTGGGCCAGAGAAACCACTGAGAGAGATCATCCAAAGCCACCATAAAACCTGGCAAGAGAACACAAAATATAGAAAGCGGCGGCCAAGGAGAAGCCTGCAGAGAGCGACCGCCAGAGAACAGGGTGGTCCAAATAAAAGCACCAATGGAGAAGGTGCGAGAGTCCACCCAGATCCAAAGAAACAAAGCACTCCAAAGAGACAGTACCTGCAAAGGAAAAAATACATATAGATATATATAAATATATATATATATATAGAAATAGATCCAAATAAAGGAAGGGGCTGCAAATAGCTAAGAACATCTGTATCTAAGGTAGGGAAGCCCGGAGATATCCGAGCGGGTCAGTATGGATATGTGTCTGGGTAGTGAAGGACCTAACTCTAAGGTATAAACCCTAATGGTATGAGCCCTCGCCGCCAACGCATCCGCCACCGAATTTCCCTCCCGAAAAATATGTGAAAAATGAACCGCCCGCCCCCTCAAAAGAAACAGAATCCGAGTGACTGTATGATGAAGGTCCCAATGACACCGACGAGAACGCAGGATCTGAAGAGAAATCTGAGAATCGGTCTCAACCCAAAGGGGAAAAAGGCCGAGATCGGAACAGATAAGAAGGCCCCTCCAAACCGCCCAAAGCTCCGCCCGGACATTGGTCCCGACTCTGATAAACTCGCTGAAGGAGAGCACCACCCTGCCAGAAGAATCACGCACAACACCACCAACAGACGACTCCCCAGGATTGCCCCTCGAACTCCCATCAACATTCAGCTTAAAGCACCCAGGTGGTGGACAGAGCCACCGGACAATCGCTAACCTATGGGTCCGCTGAAAGGCAACAAAAATTCCCAGCGATCTCGCCGCCTCAAAGGCACCAAGCCAGTGCTTGGGCTTAACAATGAAAGCAGCACGGGCAAGACGCAGATAAGACAAAATCTGAGACTTCACAGTCTCCCCAGAAATACGCAACTGACGGTGCTTCGCATCATTACGAGCCATCCAAAGAAACCACAAAACAATGAAGGGCAGAAACTCCTTGACGTGGCCCCCAGGTGCCCAATGAAGATTTCTCTTCCAAGCGCTAACGAACAACCTGAGATCCCCTGTGCAGGGGATCCGGACACGAAATATGGCCCCAAAGAAATGCCAGACATAACGGGCTATCGGGCCATCAATGAAGACATGTGTAAATGTCTCTGACATAACACAACACTGGCATCGAGAAGCCAACTCAAAGCCACGACGTTGGAGCATATCATCCAACGGGAGCCACTGATGCCAAAATCTCCAAAGAAAAAAAGACATCGTGGGCCTCAACCAACGGCCCCAACAAGGAGTCAAGATATCAGAAACAGGGTCTCTCAATCGGACAAGCTCCCAAGCAGACCTAATCGAAAAAGCACCGTCAGAACTGTGAATCCAAAGCGCCAAATCAGGCTCGCCAAAGGCAATCGGGGTCAAAGTAATCGCCTCAGCAACAGAAGGGGCCACCACAGCGCAAAGAAGATCGAAATCCCAAGCCCCCTCAGACAAAAAGTGAAAAACCCGAACATCACGGCCCCCACGGACCTCACACTGGCTGGACAGAGCAGTATCCCCAAACCATATGTCATCCCAAAAGGACACGTCTCCAAGGCCAACGCGCCAGCGAATGCCGGGCTCGGCGCGAGGTTTGATCCGTAGGAGACGACGCCTGGTGGGGGATATTAAACCACGAGGGAGAACAGAGGCAGGAGCATCCATCTGGCAATACTTCCGTAAAAGGAATCTCGCCCAGAGAGAGGAGCCCTGCCGAAACCGGAACCACAACTTAATAGAAAAGCTATCCACCAGATCTTTCAATCTGCGGAAGCCAAGACCACCCTCCATCACTGGGAGACAGGCTCGAGACCACTTGGCCCAGTGCCATTTCTTCTCCAGTGTCCGCGACCCCCAGAGAAAAGCGTTGAAAACCAGCTCAAGCTTCTCCATGACAGCAAGCGGTGGCTGTACCACCTGAAACAGATAAATCGGCATGGAGAGGAGCACACTGCGGATAAGGGTTATGCGGCTACCCAGAGAGAGCGTCCGGATCTCCCAACCCTCTAACTTCCTACGAACAGATTGTAGGAGGTGCTCAAAAAGGGAACATACTCGGTTACCCCTAAACAAGGGGACTCTGAGGTACTTGAGGGGCAAATGACCCTCCGCAAACCTGGTGATGCGCAAAATCCGAGAGCGAAGTCGCTCAGAGCACCTCGGAGGCAAGATAACAGATCTTTTGACAGCGTTCACCAGCTGACCCGAACAATTCTCATAATGATGCAGTAAACCCATAAGGCGCCGCAAACTACGAGACCCACCATTGGCGAAAATAATGACATCATCAGCATAAGCCAGATGGAAAATCAGGATATCACAACCAGAGCGGTACCTGAGCTCAGGATGCTGCAGGTAGAGGCGGTCAAGGCCGCGCGATAGGTACTCCGCCCCCAAAATGAAAAGCATGGGGGACAAGGGATCGCCCTGTCTGAGGCCTCTAGTGGAACCAAAGAACCCCGAGAGAGAGCCATTGATGTTCACGGAGAAATGACAATGAGATATGCAAGCCGAGACCATCTCCACAACCCGCTCCGAGAAACCAAAGTGTCTCAAAACCTCGAAGAGGAAAGGCCACTGGACCCTGTCATAGGCCTTGGCCATATCCAACTTCAGGATAACATTACCGCCACGAGTGGGGAGAGTGAGACTGTGAGTGAGCTCCTGGGCTAGGAGAATATTATCGGAGATCATCCGACCCGGAACGAAGCCACTCTGATTCGGTGAAATAAGTCTCTCCGCCACAACCCTCAGCCGAGAGTACAACAGCTTAGAGATGATCTTATTAGGGACATTGCACATACTAATCGGACGGAAGTCCGACCAAGCATGAGCACCCGCGACTTTGGGGATCAGAGTGATTGTGGTGGCGGTAAAACCCTGGGGGAGGGGAGAACCCCTGAAAAAATCCAGGACAACATCAAAAACATCCTGATGAACAATCTCCCAACAATGCTGAAAGAACGCCGAGGAGAAGCCATCAGGCCCAGCCACACTATCAGGATGTATGGAGAAGACGGTCGCACGAACCTCCTCCAAAGAAGGGGTCACAACAATACCCTCATTCTCCACAGCAGAGATAACGGAGGGGAAGCCCGAAAAATCAGGACTCGCAAGCGCAGAGGGGTCACCAGTAAGCAAATGCTGGAAAAACGAGGCTCCCAACTGCTGAATCAACTCAGGAGACGTCAGGCATACCCCATTATCCCAGATGCGGAAAATCTTATTCGCCACCCTTTTCTTCTTCACCATGTTGTGAAAGAGTTTGGTGTTCCTCTCACCATCCTCTAACCAGTGGCAAGCAGCTTTCTGTCTCCAAAAATCCGCCTCCATGGCGGTGACACGGGCCAGATCCTCATTGCGATCAGACAGAGAAGTCCAATTCAACTCAGAAGGATCAGCCTCACAGACAACCTCAGCGGACCGAACAGCCCTCTCAGCCTCAATGATTTTATCGAAAAGGTTCCCAAAAACATCCTGATTCCACCACTTGAGGTGATGTTTGAGGCGCTTAATCTTAGCAAAAAGGCGAGGCATACCACTCAAACTACAAGGCAGAAACCAATTAAGCCGAACAGTCTGCAAAAAACCATGATGCCGAAGCCACATACGCTGGAAGCGAAACGAGCTCGGCCCACGGGCAAAAACCGGAGCGGTGACCAAAAGCGGACAGTGGTCAGAGAAAGTACGGGGAAGATGTTCAACACGAATGGAGCTGAAATGATCACCCCAATCAACGGAGACCATAACCCTGTCCAACCGCTTCCAAATGGTCTTATTCGTCCAGGTGAACGAAGAGCCCTCAAAACCGGCATCAACCAGACCAGAATCCAAAATGAAAGTATTGAACTCCTCCATGGGTAGAAGCCTACCACCACGGGTGCCCAAACACTCAGATGCATCTCTGACTACATTAAAATCACCCCCAACAAGCCAAGGTCCCAGAGCAGGCTTGACCTGAAGAAGGGAAGACCAAAGATCTCTGCGCTCAACGTAGCCGCAGCTGGCATAAACAAATGAACAAAACACCTCAGTCGGTAAAAAAGAGGCGGACACCTTGATGTGCAGGAACTGAGCATGATCAAAAACACACTCAGTCTGCACATCCGCGGATGAAAAAACCCAAATATTACCAGAAAGATTCGAAATGACTCTAGAAAAACCAAAACGGCGAGTCATGAATCTCTGGTCCAACATGATCATCGGCTCCAAAATGGCCAAAATCTTAATCTGATGCGCCTTCACATAAGCATGAAGCCGCTGTTGGGACTCCGAACTCCGAAGTCCCCGAACATTCCAAATGAGGGAATTCATGGAGATCGATGAGCAGAAGCACCCGGCCGCCGCTTAAACGAATCTCCCAACGCTTCCTTTGTCCTTTTATTCACGTTCGACATATTAGTATCCTGAGCACCAGAATCAGAATGTCGATCAAACCCCGTGTCGAGGTCATCAGCAGACATACGCTCGACAATCCGCTCACAAACAGGAGACCCCTGTTGAGCAACAAGTTCCTCAAGATGAGAGGAAACATCTGGAGAAGAAGGAATGGAAGGAATCGAATGGCAGCTGTGATTCTCCATGCACTGAACAGAAGTTCCAAAACCCCCCTCCTCAAACTGAGGAACCAAAGACTGAACAGACACACAAGCCGTACCCGAAGGTAAGGCGTCAACAATGGGCAGACCCAAACTAATCGGGTCAACATCAACAACAGGAGCCTGATCCAAAGGAGCATCTCCAAGTAAACCATCACCCACAACCTCCAAGTGGGATCCAAGATCAGGATTAAGACCAACCAGCTCAGTAGCGTCGCAACGCTGAGCCTCATCATGCCAGGGTGACAAAACCTCAAAGGCATTTTAGGAAGTAACTTGATGCGGAACATCAGGAACTGTAGGGGGGGCTCCAGCAGGAGGACCCCTGTGCACAGGCCGCTACGTCTAGGGCCATCGCCATTTAAATGAAGCTGAGGCTGTGGTCCAGGATTAAAGACAGGAACAGCACCCTCCTGGGGTGTTTGTGCTTTGGGAGGAACTGGATCTTGAGATTTTTGAAAAACGGGTTTAGGCCTCGACGGCCTAGGATTCTTCCCGTGAGAATAACACACGGTAACTGAATGTCCCAGCATCTTGCAGTCAATGCAATATTCGGGGATCTTCTCATAAATGACATCAATAACCTGTGTGTGATCACCCCAACCAACCCACACCTGCTGAATGGGAGGCTGTAAAACATCAATTTCCACACATACTCGGGCGAAAGTGCCTCGAGAGACATCACCGGTGTGGTCGTCCATCTTAACAGGCTTACCTACAAGACTCGCAAGAGCAAAAAGAGTACGCTTGTTGAACAAATGCAAGGGTAAGCCCGGAAAACGGATCCAGACTGGCGCAATGGGGGATTTCTCATGCAGATTAAATTCGGGGGTCCACTTAGAAAAACGGATCCCAAGTGGTCCCACAAAAATGTTCCCCCTCGACCAAACGCGCGCGTAATCTTCTTCACATGAGAGAGAAATGACCAAAAAACCTCTGGGTAAGAATTTCAAGTCAAACGATCGCACTAGTCCCATTTTTTCGAAAGCCACAGAAATCGAAGAATTAGGGACTAAGGACCTGTTCCTCGAAATTTTACCGACTAGAGCATATTTAAAAGGCTCGATCAGTGAAGAAATTACCTCAACCGGGAATCGGATACCCGGCTTACCATCCAGAATAGACGGCTCAGGCAGCTCCTCCATCGAATTACGCACATCCTCGAAACTTTTCTGCACGGTGCGAGGAGACGGAGGTGCAAGAGCGTCACGAAAAGAAACAGTAGCCCGAACCTCAGCACGAAGGACGGGTTTGACCGCAGATGCAGAACCATTGACTGCCGAGTCAACTCGGTCAACACGGCGGTTTGACTCGCCCGAGTTGACCCGCGAGTTACCGGCCGGAGTTGCAGCGATCGCCGGCGACATCATGGGAAGTACAGAACCGGTATCCAAAGCACGAGAACCGGAAGTCGGAGGGGCCGATTGGACACTAGAATTGGATGAAATCGATTGAAAATCGCCAATTTGGGCGTTTCTGATCGGCGATGAATTAGCTGAAATTGAAGATATAATTGGATTACCCATAGATTTTGGAGTATATGGTTCAAAGGAATTGACCAACGGAGCGGCGACGACGCCGGAAGTGAAGAAAAACCCCGTCGGCGTTAGGGTTTCTGCGGCGGAAAACGTAGATCTGAAATTCCCGTCGGCGCTGAACACCGTTGACGACGGGGCTTGTGGCGTTGGAATCGTCTGGTCATGGGCTTTCCAGATCGGGGTCCCGATTGAACAGAGGTTTTCGGAATCGGCCGGCGTGGACAGAAACGTGGGACGTGGCGCGGTGAACAGTACCGACGCAACTTTGGATGTAAAATCGGCTGGGCAAACGGACCCGATCTTTCTGATTTTTGGACACATGAGTCGCCGTGAGGAGGCGCTTCAAATGATGTATGATCGGCGGCAATCGGACAGGTGGAGACTGTCGACGCAAAAGTGGCCGGAATTTGCGGAAATTGAAGAGGCGATTTGGACGGGCAATCCTTTTCCAATGAAGCTGATTTTTGAGTATGTTGTTCATCAAGGTGAGGCGACTCGGGTGAAGGGGTGAACCGGCCGGAAACCGGCGGCGGCGACATGGCGGCGGAGCAGCAAAGTTTAGGCGATTTTTGGGGTGTTTTTTTGGGTTTTTTTGGTTGAGAGCATGGTTTGGTTTAGGGTTTAGGGTTTAGGGTTTAGGGTTTTTTTTTTTTTTGGGGTTTGGGGTTTGGGGTTTGGGGTTTCGGGGTTTCGGGGTTCGGGGTTCGGGGTTTCGGGTTTAGGGTTTAGGGTTTAGGGTTTAGGGTTTAGGGGGTTTCGGGGGTTTCGGGTTTAGGGTTTAGGGTTTAGGGTTTAGGGTTTCGGGTTTCGGGTTTCGGGGTTCGGGGTTCGGGGTTTCGGGTTTAGGGTTTTTTTTTTTTTTTTTTTTAAACTAAAAAGTTTATTTATTAACAAATAAAACCTAACGGAGGGGGACTAGACCAAGACCTCCGGAAAGGCTATATCACAATCATAACATAAAAACAGAAATAAAGACATACTACAACAGGGCAACCTGAAATAAAGCACAACAAAATACAAACAAACCAGCGAGTGCCCCGGAATACATCACACAAAATAGAACAAAATGGTGAGCAAGGAGAACTCTGCAGTGAACGCCCACCACATACCGCCAAAAATGCGGAAAACAAAATCAGCCTGGATCAAGAGGTCGCCCATAGGGCAAACTCGCCTGAGCCGCCTTCTGCCTATAATAACGCCGCTGCTGAGATCGCGTACGGCCCGGAAGTGGTAGAGATAAACATCTTTCACTCACTGAACCCATCTCAAACTCTGGCAGAGCAGTAGAAACAGGAGTATCACCCACAGGATCCGAAACAGCAGGGGCAATCTCAACAACCGGAACAGTAACAACCATAGGTGCAGTAACAACTGCTCCAGAAGTAGATGCCACCTCAACCATATCCGTGGCCTGAGATGAGATAATCGGATCCAAATCATCGTGAGACGGACTACTCACCGCAGCATTCTGCTCTACCGCAAGCTTACTAAGAAGGGACTTAAACCTCTGGGGACGGGGTTTAACGGTACCCGAAGTCTCACCAGGACCTGAAGCAGTGGGTAAATCTTGCAGTATCTCATAGTAATTCTTCGTCGAAATGGGCCGAGCCGGATCTTTCCTCACAACAGGTCGGCGTCGGGGACGCTTGGAAACATGTCCTATAAAATCAGTATCACCGGACTGTGGCAGATCAGACGCAACACCCTGAGGCTGCTCGGAAGGAGCCGGAAGCGGGGAATCCGATGCAACACCCATACCATGAGGTCGTGTCCGGCGCGGGCGAGAAGACTTTCCATTACGAGAGCAAAAATCAAGTGAATGGCCCAACAACTGGCAATGAGAACAATAATGGGGAACTTGCTCATAGACCACCTCCACAACCTGACTATGTTCACCCCAACCCACCCAGATACGCTCCGGACGAGCCTGAAGAACATCAATCTCAACACAAACTCTAGCAAAAGATCCTCTAGTCCCATCAGCGGTAATCTCATCAATCTTAACTGGATTACCTAAAATCTTAGCAATAGGAAACAAGCTCTGTTTAGCATAAAGATGCAATGGCAAATCAATAAATCTGACCCAAACAGGAGCAATAGGAGAATCCGCCTCAAACTTGAATTCGGGAGTCCATTTCGAGAAACGAATCACTACAGACCGAATCGAAACAAGAGGCTGAGTCCAAAACCTCAAATAATCCTCCTCACAGGAAAGGGTGAGAACCATATACCCACGAGGAAGAAAACGAACAGTATGAGAACCCAACAAACCAATACAAGAGAAAGCAGATAATATATCAGAATTGGGAGTCAAACCCCGGTTTCCAGTGATACGCCCTACCAGAGCAAACTTAAAAGAAGCAGAGAGGGACGAAATAACCTGATCCGGAAACAAAATTCCGGGAATCCCATCTCGAACAATCGGAGCGGGCACCTAATCCATCGATGCAGCAACATCAGCAAAACTCTGAGCCTGCGACGGTGGAGAGGAACGACGCAAAACATCCCCGAAAGACACCGCAGGAGGGACATAGCGAGGAGAAACAACTGCCGGAGCAACGGGATTAGAAGAAGGCAATTGACTTACTGCCGAGTCAACCCGCATGGGTTGAATGGGTGACTCGACCGAGTCAACCCGGAACGGTACCACCGGAGGACCACCGTCTGCCGGCGATGATGGGAGGAGCATGGAACCGGTGAGAGAACTTGAAGAATCGGCCAAAACAGGAGATAATTTGACGGAAATCGTTGGTTGACTCGGCCGCAACTCGCCAAATTGGGCGTTTCCGACCGACGGCTGTGAAACTGCAATTGACGGTGGGGAAATATTACCCAAGACCGGACGAACATAACCGGAAGAGGAATTTCCCAAAGGAGCTCGGACGCCGGCGGAATTGACAGAAAAAGCATGCGCGACGAGGGTTACAGGCGGTGCCGGACTAGATCTAAAATTCCCGGTGAATGTGAACGATTCGGGCAACGGGCCATGGACAAACTTATTCGTCTGAGGACGGGCATTCCAGATCGGGGCTTGGATCGGAGAAAGGACGCCGGAACTGAGCGGAATCGAGCAAAACGCGGACGGCTCCTGCGTGAACAGTGCAGGCGGAACTTTCGTGGTGAAATCGAGCGGGCAAATCAACTCTGAATGACTTGAAATTTTCACAGTAGCCTCGCCTTGACGAGACAAATCCAACGGTACCTCATTTGTAAAAAACTGAGTTGAAGGGTTTAGGGTTTAGGGTTTTTTTTTTTTTTTTTTTTTTTTCCCAGAAAACACCGCCGGATGCGGGGGGGTTAGGCAGACCCCTACCTGTATATATCCACAAAATAAAAAGTAACAGCAGAAATAAAACCTAAAAGAGGAGGGGGACTATACCAAGACCTCCTCAAAAAGGCTAAAGCAGTAGAAACATAATTGCAGAGTAGCCTAGGGACCTAAATACAAAAGCAAAAAAACCCTAGACTACGACCAAAAGTGCGCCAAAAACTAATCAAATACGAGCAGCGCTAAGAGTCAACATGGCGAGGAAGACCAAATGATAATTGGGAGATGAGTGCGGTATCCAAGAAGAAACTCTCATCTCTGAGCCATCACCCTGAAGAATCCAATCTGTCAAAACGACTCTAATCTGAGACCGGATAACTGTATGAATCCCGGCAGTCAAAATAAGAGCTGGCCAGGAAATCACTGTACAATGACGATAAAAGGGCAAAATGAAGATCGCAATCCAGCCAGAACAAAAAAGATCCAGCATCTGAAGTATGAATCTGACGAAGGTATCATAACAATGAAGAGGATCGTCCGGAAATAATCCCTGGAACCACCACGACATCCAGTAAACTCCTGTAAAAGAACTGATACGGCGGGCAAGGAGAGCCTGCAGTAAACGCCCGCCAGGGACCAGAAATAGACAAAAGAGAAGCACAAATAGAGATAGCGCTCCAGTGAATATGAGAGGGCCAAGAAAAACACCAATAGGGATAGTGCAAGAGCCCACACAATCCCGAGGAGACCAAACATGTAGTGTGCGAGTGTCTGTGCCCACTCACACCAGACTGGCAAACCGGGGAAAAAGAGAAACCCCCAACAGAACAGTACCTGCAAAGAAAAAATAAAGATATACATATAGATATACCGAAGAAATGGATCCAAGTGAAGGAAAGGGCTGCAAACAGCTAAGAACATCTATATCTCAGGTAGGGGAGTCCGGAGGTATCCGAACGTACAAGTATGGAAATGTGCCTAGGGAGGGAGGGACCTAACTCTAAGGTAAAGTGCCTAAGGGTATGGGCCCTTGCCGCCAATGCATCTGCCACCGAATTACCCTCCCGGAATATATGCGAAATATGAACAGACCGCCCCCTCAAAAGGACCAGAATCCTGGATACAATGTGATCAAGACCCCAGCAACATCGACGGGAACGAATGAGCTGAATAGAAGTCAGAGAATCAAGCTCGATCCAAAGAGGGAAAAAAGAATGATCAGAACAAAGGTGAAGACCCCTCCAAACCGCCCAAAGCTCAGCCCGGAGAGAAGACCCAGCTCCGATGAACTCGCTGAATGAGAGCACGACCCTCCCGGAATCATCCCGAACAACGCCACCAGCAGAGGAGTCCCCAGATGTACCACGCGAGCTCCCATCCACATTAAGCTTGAAACACCCGGACGGCGGTCGCAGCCAGCGAACAATCGCCGTCCTATGGAATCTGCGGAGAGCAACCGAAATACCCAGCAATCTCGCCACATGAAACACACCCAGCCAATGTCTGGGCTTGACAGTACGCGCAGAGTGGGCAAGACGCAGGTAATACAAAATCTGATACTTCACCGTCTCCCCAGAAACAGGGAGATGACGGTGCTTAGCATCGTTCCGCGCAGTCCAGAGGAACCACAGAACGATGCAGGGGAGAAACTTCCGCACATGGCCCCCCCGGGACCAGACCAAATCTCTCTTCCACGCACTGAGGAACAAACTGAAATCCTCAGTGTCGGGAATACGAACCCGAAACACGGCACCAAAGAAGTGCCAGACAGACCGAGCAACCGGGCTACGAATAAAAATGTGTGTGAATGTCTCAGCTATATCACAACACTGACATCTCGAGGCTAACGCAAAACCCCGGCGCTGGAGCACCTCATCAACTGGGAGCCACTGATGCCAGAATCTCCAAAGGAAGAACGACATGGTAGGCCTCAACCAACTGCCCCAACACGGGCGGAAAATATCTGAAGACGGAGCACGCTGACGAATCAGCTCCCAAGCAGATCTCACAGAGAAAGCACCATCGGAGCTATGGATCCATCGTGCCATATCAGGGTCTCCCGAAAGAACAGGAATCAAAACAATCTCCTCGGCAACTGAAGGAGCAACAACCGCACAAAGGCGATCAAAATCCCAGGACCCCTCAGACAGAAAATGAGAGACCCGAACATCACGGTCCCCGCGGACCACACACCGGGAGGACAAAGGAACGTCCCCAAACCAAGTGTCATCCCAAAAGGAAACATCTCCGAGACCAACACGCCAACGAATGCCAGGCTCCGCGCGAGGGCGGATCCTGAGGAGACGACGCCAAATGGGGGAAATAGAAGCACGGGCGGGGACACAGGCAGGAGCATCCAGCCGGCAATACTTCCGGAAAAGGAATCTCGCCCATAGAGAGGAGCCCTGCCAAAATCTGAACCATAATTTTATAGAGAAACATTCCACGAGATCTTTCAATCTGCGGAATCCAAGGCCCCCCTCAAGCACGGGGAGGCAAGCCCGGGACCACCGGGCCCAGTGCCACTTCCTTTCCAAGGGCCTCGACCCCCAGAGGAAGGCATTGAAGGCTCGCTCAAGCTTCTCCATGACAGCCAGAGGTGGCTGAACCACCTGAAACAGATAAATCGGCATGGAGAGGAGCACGCTATGTATCAGGGTCATACGGCTACCCGGGGAGAGGGTCCGAATCTCCCAACCCTCTAACTTCCTACGAACAGACAGTAGGAGGGGCTCAAAAAGGGAGCACGTGCGATTACCCCGATAAAGGGGAACTCCGAGGTACTTGAGGGGCAGATGACCCTCGGCGAACCCGGTGATTCGCAAAAGCCGGGAGCGGAGGCGCCCAGAGCACCTCGGAGGCAAAATCAAAGAGCTCTTAGCAGCATTCACACGCTGCCCCGAACAATTCTCGTAGTGATGCAGAAAATCAACAAGGCGCTGCATACCACGAGACCCACCACTGGAAAAAATAATGACATCATCAGCGTAAGCCAGGTGGGAAATCAAAATATCACAATCAGACCGATACCTAATCGCAGGATGCTGCAGGTAGAGTCGGTCAAGGCCACGAGAAAGATACTCCGCCCCCAAAATGAAAAGAAGGGGAGACAATGGATCGCCCTGCCGGAGGCCTCTGGTGGAACCAAAAAACCCCGATAGAGAGCCATTAATGTTCACGGAGAAATGACAATGGGAAATACAGGCCGAGACCAAAGCCACAACACGCTCAGAAAAACCAAAATGTCTCAAAACATCAAACAGGAAAGACCACTGGACCCTATCATAGGCCTTGGCCATATCCAACTTCAAGATGACATTACCACCACGAGTGGGGAGAGTAATGCTGTGAGTGAGCTCCTGGGCAAGAAGAATATTATCAGAGATCATCCGACCCGGAACGAAGCCACTCTGATTCGGGGAAACAAGTCTCTCCACCACATCCCTCAACCGAGAGTACAACAGCTTCGAGATGATT
The DNA here is from genome assembly GCF_025594145.1 of Primulina tabacum. NCBI lineage: Eukaryota > Viridiplantae > Streptophyta > Magnoliopsida > Lamiales > Gesneriaceae > Primulina > Primulina tabacum. The sequence continues at coordinate 155,086 of NC_134562.1, read as the reverse complement.
TTGTTCGTGACATTGCACAGACTGATCGGACGGAAGTCCGACCAGGCGCGTGCACCCTCGACTTTGGGAATTAGAGTGACCGTGGTGGCGGTAAAACCCTGAGGCATAAGAGATCCCTGAAAAAAATCAAGAACAGCACCAAAAACATCCTGATGGACAATCTCCCAGCAATGCTGAAAGAACGCCGAAGAAAATCCATCAGGGCCAGCAACGCTATCAGGGTGAATGGAGAAGACGGTCGCGCGAACCTCCTTCAAAGAGGGAATCGCAGCAAAACCATCATTCTCCACGTCAGAGATAACCGAGGGAAAACCCGAAAAATCAGGGCAATCGAGCGCAGAGGGCTCCCCGGTAAGAAGATCCTGGAAAAACAAGGCTCCTGACTGCTGAATCAAATCCTGAGACGTCAGGCAGACCCCATTCTCCCATATGCGGAAAATTTTATTCGCAACGCGCTTTTTCCTCACCATATTATGGAAGAGTCTGGTGTTCCGCTCACCATCCTCAAGCCAATGGCAAGCCGCTTTCTGTTTCCAAAAATCCGCCTCCATGGCGGTGATACGGGCCAGATCCTCATTGCGATCGGACAACGAAGTCCAATTCACGTCAGAAGGGTCGGCCTCACACACAGCCTCGGCTGAACGAACAGCCCTCTCGGCCTCAGTGAGTCTATCAAAGATGTTACCAAAAACATCCCGATTCCACCACCGGAGGTGATGCTTGAGACGCTTCATCTTGGCAAAAAGCCGAGGCATGCCGCTCAGACTGCAAGGCAGATTCCAATTAAGCCTCACAGTCTGCAAAAAACCATGGTGCCTAACCCACATACGCTGGAAGCGAAACGAGCTCGGCCCACGGGCAAAAACAGGAGCGGTAACCAAAAGCGGACAGTGATCCGAGACAGTACGAGCGAGATGTTCAACCCGAATCGAGCTGAAATGATCTCCCCAATCAACAGAAACCAAGACCCTGTCCAACCGCTTCCAAATGGTCTTATTCGTCCAAATGAACGAAGACCCCTCAAAACCAGCATCGATCAGGCCAGAATCAAGAATAAAAGTGTTGAACTCCTCCATGGGTAGCAACCTACCACCACGGGAGCCCAAACACTCAGACGCATCCCTGACGATATTAAAGTCGCCCCCAACCAGCCAGGGACCCAAAACAGGCTTAACCAAAAGCAAAGAAGCCCAAAGCTCCCTACGCTGAACATAATCACATCTAGCATAGACAAAAGAACAAAATATCTCTGTCGGCAAGAAAGAGGCAGAGACTTTGATGTGAAGGAACTGAGCATGATCAAAAACACACTCCGCCCTCACATCAGCAGCAAAAAAAACCCAGATATGACCGGAGAGATTAGAGATGACTCCAGAAAACCCCAAACGGCGAGTCATGAATCTCGGATCCAGATCAATCATGGGCTCCAAAACAGCCAAAACCTTAATCTGTTTCTCATTCACAAAGGCATGAAGCCTCTGCTGGGACTCCGAACCTCGAAGTCCCCGGATATTCCAGATTAAGCAATTCATGGGGAACGGGTTGAAGAAGGATCTGATCGCTTTTTACGCGATCGCCGACCATCATCCTGTGGTCTTTTTCTGGGATTGGACATGTCAGTGTCCAGAATACTACACTCAGACCCACAGCTAACCCCAGACACAGAATGTCGATCAAAATCCTGATCAGGATCATCAGCCGACATGTGACTGGGAATCATCTCAAGAATAGGGGGTCCCTGTCGAGCAATCAACTCGTCCAGGGTGAATGGAGAAGACGGTCGCGCGGACCTCCTCCAAAGAGGGAATCGCAGCAAAACCATCATTCTCCACGTCAGAGATAACCGAGGGAAAACCCGAAAAATCAGGGCAATCGAGCGCAGAGGGCTCCTCGGTAAGAAGATCCTGGAAAAACAAGGCTCCTGACTGCTGAATCAAATCTTGAGACGTCAGGCAGACCCCATTCTCCCATATGCGGAAAATTTTATTCGCAACGCGCTTTTTCCTCACCATATTATGGAAGAGTCTGGTGTTCCGCTCACCATCCTCAAGCCAATGGCAAGCCGCTTTCTGTTTCCAAAAATCCGCCTCCATGGCGGTGATACGGGCCAGATCCTCATTGCGATCGGACAACGAAGTCCAATTCACGTCAGAAGGGTCGGCCTCACACACAGCCTCGGCTGAACGAACAGCCCTCTCGGCCTCAGTGAGTCTATCAAAGATGTTACCAAAAACATCCCGATTCCGCCACCGGATGTGATGCTTGAGACGCTTCATCTTGGCAAAAAGTCGAGGCATGCCGCTCAGACTGCAAGGCAGATTCCAATTAAGCCTCACAGTCTGCAAAAAACCATGGTGCCTAACCCACATACGCTGGAAGCGAAACGAGCTCGGCCCACGGGCAAAAACAGGAGCGGTAACCAAAAGCGGACAGTGATCCGAGACAGTACGAGCGAGATGTTCAACCCGAATCGAGCTGAAATGATCTCCCCAATCAACAGAAACCAAGACCCTGTCCAACCGCTTCCAAATGGTCTTATTCGTCCAAGTGAACGAAGACCCCTCAAAACCAGCATCGATCAGGCCAGAATCAAGAATAAAAGTGTTGAACTCCTCCATGGGTAGCAACCTACCACCACTGGAGCCCAAACACTCAGACGCATCCCTGACGATATTAAAGTCGCCCCCAACCAGCCAGGGACCCAAAACAGGCTTAACCAAAAGCAAAGAAGCCCAAAGCTCCCTACGCTGAACATAATCACATCTAGCATAGACAAAAGAACAAAATATCTCTGTCGGCAAGAAAGAGGCAGAGACTTTGATGTGAAGGAACTGAGCATGATCAAAAACACACTCCGCCCTCACATCAGCAGCAAAAAAAACCCAGATATGACCGGAGAGATTAGAGATGACTCCAGTAAACCCCAAACGGCGAGTCATGAATCTCGGATCCAGATCAATCATGGGCTCCAAAACAGCCAAAACCTTAATCTGTTTCTCCTTCACAAAGGCATGCAGCCTCTGCTGGGACTCCGAACCTCGAAGTCCCCGGATATTCCAGATTAGGCAATTCATGGGGAACGGGTTGAAGAAGGATCTGATTGCTTTTTACGCGATCGCCGACCATCATCCTGTGGTCTTTTTCTGGGATTGGACATGTCAGTGTCCAGAATACTACACTCAGACCCACAGCTAACCCCAGACACAGAATGTCGATCAAAATCCTGATCAGGATCATCAGCCGACATGTGACTGGGAATCATCTCAAGAATAGGGGGTCCCTATCGAGCAATCAACTCGTCCAGCATAGAAGTGGCATCAGCAGGGGATGCAGGAAAAGATGGGACCGAGTGACTGCTATGATTTTCAATACATACCTCCGTGGAGGCAAACACAGGCACCACGTCCGGGCGTGGAGATCCAAGGTCATCCACGCAGTCCACAAAAGGAACACTCTCATCGTCCTCAGCCACCGTGACCTCAGGGCGGTCAGGAAAAAGGGCCTCCTGATGAGAACTCAAACCGACAGAGGGATCAGGAACACCTAATCCAAGCTCCTCAGAGCCTACCTCTATCTCCTGCAAATGGGAAAGAACTCCAAAAGAGTTCGAAGCAAGAGGATCATCCCTCAGGAGAGCCTGTCGAACAGGCCTCCGTCTCTGTCTACGCCGGGGACCATGGCCATTGACATGAAGCTGGGGCTGTGGTCCCGGGACAATGACAGGAACAGCACCCTGAGGAGGTGCCGGAACAGGAGGGGCCTGTGGCTGAGGAGGGTCTCGATCAGTAGGCTTGGATCGAGCAGGTTTTGGATTTTTCCCATGTGAATAGCAAACTTCTGTCGAATGACCCAACATTTTGCAATCCAAGCAATACCCAGGGATTTTCTCATAGACAACATCAATCTCCTGAGTATGATCACCCCAGCCCACCCAAATTTGCTTAACGGGTGGTTCCAACACATTCAACTCTACACAGACACGAGCAAAAGCGCTCCGAGAGGAGTTAGCAGTAAAGTCATCCATTTTCACCGGGTTGCCCAAAATCTTGGCAAGGGCAAAAAGGCTTTTCTTGTTAAACAGATGAATGGGCAAACCCGGGAAACGCACCCAAACCGGGGCAATGGGAGATTCTTCCTGAAGATTAAATTCCGGGGTCCATTTGGAAAAACGGATCCCGAGAGGTCCAACCATCATCTGCCCACGCGTCCAAAAGAACGCATAATCCTCCTCACACTGAAGTGACAGGATCAGAAAACCCCGAGGCAAGAATCTCAAATCAAAAGATCGCTTCAATCCCAAACGAGCAAATGCCGCAGAAATACTCGAGTTAGGGACTAAGGATCTATTACCAGAAATCTTCCCAACTAAAGAAAACTTAAAAGGTTCGGTCAGAGAAGACATTACCTCATCCGGGAATAAAATACCCGGTTTCCCATCCTTAAGAGTCGGCAGGGGCATTTCATCCATAGCATTCACTACATCTCCAAAGCCATTCCTCCCCGAGCGAGGTGAAGTAGGAGCCAGAGCATCCCTAAATGACACCGGAAACGTCTTAGTCGCCCGAGAATCAGATTTAGAAGCCGAACCTGAGTTGTTGACTGCCGAGTTGACCGGCGAGTTGACCACCGGAGATGTACCGAAGATCGGCGACGGCGAGGAGGTCATAGAACCGGTCTTCAATCAACTAGAACCGGGCATAAGAGGGGTCGATTGAACCAAAGAAGGGGAGGAAAATCGATTTTGACCTAGAAATTGGGGGTTTCCGACCACTGAAATTGAAGGTGGCAAAACTCGACCCATGACTGGACGATTATAGCCTAAAGAGGAATTGAAGAAATAAGCCGGAACAGTACCTGAAATCGGCGGTGAAGTGGACGGAAACTCACCGATTTGGGGTTTTTTGATCGGCGGCGGATTTTCTGAAATTGATGGAATGATTGGAGAGCCCATGGAATGAGGAGGATACGGTAGTGAGGAATTAGCCAAAGGAACCGCCACGCCGGAGTAATTTGAGAAACATTCCGACGCAGCTAGGGTTTGAGGGTGGAAATCAGTAGATCTGAAATTGTCGCCGGAGGGGAACACCGTTGACGACGGGGCCTGTGGCAGTGGAATCGTCTGGACCTCACGATTCCAGATCGGGGCTTGTTGTGGAAAATGGTGACCAGAATCGGCCGGACGAAGCGGAGAAGAACTCGCCGCCGCGGGGAACAGTGCTGGCGCAACTTGTGACGAAGATTCCGGTGAAAATACTGAGTTATTGATAGTGGGGCTGGTACCAATGGAACCGTCTGCTCGAGGCGAGTCAGATGGTGGGTAGTTGGCGCCGGGAGGAACAGTGCACGGCGACGACGCGATTTTGGATGGAAATGGCGAGATTTCGGTCGGGAAATTAGAGGGGTTACCGGACTTCATTTGGACTGAAACTTGGACAGGGTGGTCGCCGTGAGGAGGCGGTTCAGGTGGGGTGGTTGGCCGGCCGGGATCCGGCGGCGGCGGCATGGCAGCGTGTAGGCGTGAATAGTGACGGGTTTAGTGTGTTTTTTCTCACCTTTTACTGTGTGTTTTTTCAGAGAAAATTTTTTTGGGGGCAAAAGGGTCGGTTTTGGTTTAGGGTTTAGGGTTTAGGGTTTAGGGTTTTTTTTTTTTTTTTTAAAGAAAATTTTATTTATATACAACAAAAGAGCAGTACAAAGAAAGCCTGATGGGAGGAGGACTAGGCCAAGACCTCCGCAGAAAAAGGCTACAGAAGCATAACATCATAACAAAAGTAACGACATACTACAACAGGGCAACCCAGAATAAAGCAAAACACAGAAATAAAAACATCGGGCGCCCCGGAATACATCAGACAAACTAATAACACTGATGGGCAAGGAGAACTCTGCAGTGAACGCCTATCAGAAAATCAAATCAACTTGAATCAGGCGGTCGCCCATAGGGTAACCCCGCCTGACTCTTCTGAGATCTGTAAAATGGCAAGGACTGACAGGAAGTAGTAGGAGGAAGATCCAAATCAGCCACTCGAGAACCATTCCCAAGGTCGATGTGTAACGAAGTAATGGGACCAGAAGCTGTAGGAACAACCATCTGTGCCGGAACAGTGGAAACAATCATCGGGTCTGTTACCACTGGAACAACATCCACCAGAGAAGAGCTCGCCCTAGAACCAGACCCCTGAGCATCACCTGCAATAACTGATGTAACAACCACAGGTATAGCAGGAGGAGAATGCATCGGAGCCACAACAACCTGAGGCACCAATGGAACATCCTCAACAATAGCCTCTAAAACATGAGAAGAAGACGATGGGCATGAAGATGAACCAACACCAGAATTACCACCTGGAAAGGAATCTCCTGAAATGGAGTGAGGAACCGCAAACTGATTACTCGAAATAGGAGACTGTGGAGTAACCTGACTAGAAGCCTGGCGGCGCCTACGTCTCTGCTGAACCCATCCTGGCTCAGTACTCCCAGAACTAGGACCACTAGAAGGAACCGAGCCAGGCGGAAAACCTTGAGGCTGACCCGAAGAAGGAGACCGCTGCCCCTGAGCAAAAGAACGGCCACCAAGAGCCTTATAACCAGAACGAGAACAACGCTGCACTGAATGACCTAGCATCTTACAATCCGTGCAAAAATAGGGGACTTTTTCATAAACCACCCCCAAAGTCTGCCGGTGGCTGCCCCACCCGACCCAGATCTCATCCAGACGAGGAAGCAACACATCAATCTCAACACAAATACGGGCAAAAGATCCCCGAGAACCATCAGCGGTGATCTCATCCACCATAACAGGGTTCCCTAAGAGCTTACCAATCTGATAAAGACACTTCTTGTCATATAAATGCAACGGTAGATCAGGAATACGAACCCAAACCGGAGCAATCAAAGACTCAGCCTCAAATTTAAACTCCGGTGTCCATTTGAAAAAGCGTATCGACACTGACCCAATAGAAACTAAGTCCTGAGGCCAGAACTTCAAATAATCTTCCTCGCTAGAGAAAATAAGAACAAGAAATCCTCGGGGAAGAAATTTCAATGTAAATGAGGCCAAAAAGCCAAAACGAGAAAAAGCAGCCAAGATATCACTATTGGGTGTAACACCCCGGTTCCCTGTAACACGGCCAATCAACGCAAATTTAAAAGGCACTGACAGAGAAGAAATAACCTGATCCGGGAATAGAATACCCGGTATACCATCAACAATGGCCGGTTCAGGAATCTCGCCCACCAAACCACCAAACCCGGCAAAACTCTGTCTGGCTGGAGAAGGAGCAGTAACATCCCTAAAAAAAGCCAAGGGAGTTGCTGAGGAAGCGGAAACAGAAGCCGGAATTACATTTGCAAAAGAAACCGAAGAGTTGACCATCGGTTGACCGCCAAAAACCGGCGACGGCGAGACGACCACCGGAGCACCACCAACCACCGGCGACGACGAGGGTGTCACGGAACCGGTGACCAAAGGTGAAGAACCGGGCTGAAACGGAGGCAATTGACCGGAAACGTTCGTCGAAAACGAACCAAACACTTGATTTTGGGCGTTTCCGATCGACGATGTATTTTCCGAAATTGAAGGCATAGATATCTTACCCATGACGTGATGAGTTTGTAGTAGAGAGGAATTGCAAAAATCAGCAACCGATCCGGAGTAATTGAGTTTTGAAGCCATCGCATATATAACTTGGGGGCTGAAATTCGTAGATTTGAAATTCCCGCCGCCACCGGACTCCGATGAAGCAATTGAAGATACCAATGGACGCGCCTGGTCCTGGGCATTCCGGATCGGGGTCTTGATCGGAGAACCAAGACCAGAGCTGGCCGTAAACGAAGCCGAAACATTCGGCGTCGCGGTGAACAGTACTGACGGAACATCGTCGGACGATTGCGGGATGAAAATAAACTCCGTTTGAGCTGATTTTTGGACCAGAGGATTGACTGGAGGAGATGATTCGAATGGTGTAACAATCGTCGCCGGACGATGATCGAAGACAGGTGTGATTCCGGGCGACGGAATCTGCGCAATTTCCGGAGCTTTGACCGTCGATTTGGCCGGAGAAACGACCTCCGTTGGACCCGAAATTTGGACAGCAGCCTCGTCTCGCCGAGGCGCACCTGATCGTATCGGTGGCCGGCCGGAAACCGGCGCCGACATGGGGGCGATTTTTAGGGCGAAATTGGGGCTTTTTTGACACTATTCACAAATGAGAGAAAAAATTTTGGGGCGTTAGGGTTTAGGGTTTGGGGTTTGGGGTTTGGTTTAGGGTTTAGGGTTTGGGGTTTGGGGTTTTGGGTTTGGGGTTTGGGGTTTCGGGTTTCGGGTTTAGGGTTTAGGGTTTTTTTTTTTTTTTTTTTTTAATAAAACACCGCCGAAAACGGGGGGTTTAGGCGGACCCCTACCTGTATATATAAACACAAAAGAAATACAAGATAAGGCCTAAAGAGAGGGGAGGTATACCAAGACCTCTCTAAAAGCGAGTCTGACAACACATAAAACATAAAGACATAAAACCTAGGGTGGCAAATACACGTGCCAAAATCTAATCCCTAGGAAAAGCGCATAATAAAAATGAACATATAAGAGTAGCGCTAAATACATCAAAACAAATCGAAACATGTCTAAACTGTAAAGATCCGACTCAGATGTAGGTGCAAAAGACAACCAATTGTACCCATCTCTGAGCCGTCTGTCGCTGTAAGTCCAACATGAAAATGGCGTCCTATTCCGAGATCGGTCTGCAGTAAATGATCCCGCAATCAAAATAATATCCGGCTGGAGAAGCATTGTGCCAAAACAGTAGAAGCACAGATGGAGTACCGCAATCCAGCTGAAGTAAGAGAAACTTCAAATCCCCAGAAGAAGGTGAAAACGTATGGAGCTCATAACGTCATAAATCCAAGCGTGACTGGAACGTTGATATAAGAGGTAGCCAAGAGATAACATGGAGAGCCACCAATGCACGTAGCAAAAGCAGAGAACATATAAATCCCGACATGAATGGAGCTCTGGGCCAGAGAAACCACTGAGAGAGATCATCCAAAGCCACCATAAAACCCGGCAAGAGAACACAAAATATAGAAAGTGGCGGCCAAGGAGAAGCCTGCAGAGAGCGACCGCCAGAGAACAGGGTGGTCCAAATAAAAGCACCAATGGAGAAGGTGCGAGAGTCCACCCAGATCCAAAGAAACAAAGCACTCCAAAGAGACAGTACCTGCAAAGGAAAAAATACATATAGATATATATAAATATATATATATATATATAGAAATAGATCCAAATAAAGGAAGGGGCTGCAAATAGCTAAGAACATATGTATCTAAGGTAGGGAAGCCCGGAGATATCCGAGCGGGTCAGTATGGATATGTGTCTGGGTAGTGAAGGACCTAACTCTAAGGTATAAACCCTAATGGTATGAGCCCTCGCCGCCAACGCATCCGCCACCGAATTTCCCTCCCGAAAAATATGTGAAAAATGAACCGTCCGCCCCCTCAAAAGAAACAGAATCCGAGTGACTGTATGATGAAGGTCCCAATGACACCGACGAGAACGCAGGATCTGAAGAGAAATCTGAGAATCGGTCTCAACCCAAAGGGGAAAAAGACCGAGATCGGAACAGATAAGAAGGCCTCTCCAAACCGCCCAAAGCTCCGCCCGGACATTGGTCCCGACTCCGATAAACTCGCTGAAGGAGAGCACCACCCTGCCAGAAGAATCACGCACAACACCACCGACAGACGACTCCCCAGGATTGCCCCTCGAACTCCCATCAACATTCAGCTTAAAGCACCCAGGTGGTGGACAGAGCCACCGGACAATCGCTAACCTATGGGTCCGCTGAAAGGCAACAAAAATTCCCAGCGATCTCGCCGCCTCAAAGGCACCAAGCCAGTGCTTGGGCTTAACAATGAAAGCAGCATGGGCAAGACGCAGATAAGACAAAATCTGAGACTTCACAGTCTCCCCAGAAATACGCAACTGACGGTGCTTCGCATCATTACGAGCCATCCAGAGAAACCACAAAACAATGAAGGGTAGAAACTCCTTGACGTGGCCCCCAGGTGCCCAATGAAGATTTCTCTTCCAAGCGCTAAGGAACAACCTGAGATCCCCTGTGCAGGGGATCCGGACACGAAATATGGCCCCAAAGAAATGCCAGACATAACGGGCTATCGGGCCATCAATGAAGACATGTGTAAATGTCTCCGACATATCACAACACTGGCATCGAGAAGCCAACTCAAAGCCACGACGTTGGAGCATATCATCCAACGGGAGCCACTGATGCCAAAATCTCCAAAGAAAAAAAGACATCGTGGGCCTCAACCAACGGCCCCAACAAGGAGTCAAGATATCAGAAACAGGGTCTCTCAATCGGACAAGCTCCCAAGCAGACCTAATCGAAAAAGCACCGTCAGAACTGTGAATCCAAAGCGCCAAATCAGGCTCGCCAAAGGCAATCGGGGTCAAAGTAATCGCCTCAGCAACAGAAGGGGCCACCACAGCGCAAAGAAGATCGAAATCCCAAGCCCCCTCAGACAAAAAGTGAAAAACCCGAACTTCACGGCCCCCACGGACCTCACACTGGCTGGACAGAGCAGTATCCCCAAACCATATGTCATCCCAAAAGGACACGTCTCCAAGGCCAACGCGCCAGCGAATGCCGGGCTCGGCGCGAGGTTTGATTCGTAGGAGACGACGCCAGGTGGGGGATATTAAACCACGAGGGAGAACAGAGGCAGAAGCATCCATCTGGCAATACTTCCGTAAAAGGAATCTCGCCCAGAGAGAGGAGCCCTGCCGAAACCGGAATTACAACTTAATAGAAAAGCTATCCACCAGATCTTTCAATCTGCGGAAGCCAAGACCACCCTCCATCACTAGGAGACAGGCTCGAGACCACTTGGCCCAGTGCCATTTCTTCTCCAGTGTCCGCGACCCCCAGAGAAAAGCGTTGAAAACCAGCTCAAGCTTCTCCATGACAGCAAGCGGTGGCTGTACCACCTGAAACAGATAAATCGGCATGGAGAGGAGCACACTGCGGATAAGGGTTATGCGGCTACCCGGAGAGAGCGTCCGGATCTCCCAACCCTCTAACTTCCTACGAACAGATTGTAGGAGGTGCTCAAAAAGGGAACATACTCGGTTACCCCTAAACAAGGGGACTCCGAGGTACTTGAGGGGCAAATGACCCTCCGCAAACCTGGTGATGCGCAAAATCCGAGAGCGAAGTCGCTCAGAGCACCTCGGAGGCAAGATAACAGATCTTTTGACAGCGTTCACCAGCTGACCCGAACAATTCTCATAATGATGCAGTAAACCCATAAGGCGCCGCAAACTACGAGACCCACCATTGGCAAAAATAATGACATCATCAGCATAAGCCAGATGGGAAATCAAGATATCACAACCAGAGCGGTACCTGAGCTCAGGATGCTGCAGGTAGAGGCGGTCAAGGCCGCGCGATAGGTACTCCGCCCCCAAAATGAAAAGCATGGGGGACAAGGGATTGCCCTGTCTGAGGCCTCTAGTGGAACCAAAGAACCCCGAGAGAGAGCCATTGATGTTCACGGAGAAATGACAATGAGATATGCAAGCCGAGACCATCTCCACAACCCGCTCCGAGAAACCAAAGTGTCTCAAAACCTCGAAGAGGAAAGGCCACTGGACCCTGTCATAGGCCTTGGCCATATCCAACTTCAGGATAACATTACCGCCACGAGTGGGGAGAGTGAGACTGTGAGTGAGCTCCTGGGCTAGGAGAATATTATCGGAGATCATCCGACCCGGAACGAAGCCACTCTGATTCGGTGAAATAAGTCTCTCCGCCACAACCCTCAGCCGAGAGTACAACAGCTTAGAGATGATCTTATTAGTGACATTGCACAGACTAATCGGACGGAATTCCGACCAAGCATGAGCACCCGCGACTTTGGGGATCAGAGTGATTGTGGTGGCGGTAAAACCCTGGGGGAGGGGAGAACCCCTGAAAAAATCCAGGACAGCATCAAAAACATCCTGATGAACAATCTCCCAACAATGCTGAAAGAACGCCGAGGAGAAGCCATCAGGCCCAGCCACACTATCAGGATGTATGGAGAAGACGGTCGCCCGAACCTCCTCCAAAGAAGGGGTCACAACAATACCCTCATTCTCCACAGCAGAGATAACGGAGGGGAAGCCCGAAAAATCAGGACTCGCAAGCGCAGAGGGGTCACCAGTAAGCAAATGCTGGAAAAACGAGGCTCCCGACTGCTGAATCAACTCAGGAGACGTCAGGCATACCCCATTATCCCAGATGCGGAAAATCTTATTCGCCACCCTTTTCTTCTTCACCATGTTGTGAAAGAGTTTGGTGTTCCTCTCACCATCCTCTAACCAGTGGCAAACAGCTTTCTGTCTCCAAAAATCCGCCTCCATGGCGGTGACACGGGCCAGATCCTCATTGCGATCAGACAGAGAAGTCCAATTCAACTCAGAAGGATCAGCCTCACAGACAACCTCAGCGGACCGAACAGCCCTCTCAGCCTCAATGATTTTATCGAAAAGGTTCCCAAAAACATCCTGATTCCACCACTTGAGGTGATGTTTGAGGCGCTTAATCTTAGCAAAAAGGCGAGGCATACAACTCAAACTACAGGGCAGAAACCAATTAAGCCGAACAGTCTGCAAAAAACCATGATGCCGAAGCCACATACGCTGGAAGCGAAACGAGCTCGGCCCACGGGCAAAAACCGGAGCGGTGACCAAAAGCGGACAATGGTCAGAGAAAGTACGGGGAAGATGTTCAACACGAATGGAGCTGAAATGATCACCCCAATCAACGGAGACCATAACCCTGTCCAACCGCTTCCAAATGGTCTTATTCGTCCAGGTGAACGAAGAGCCCTCAAAACCGGCATCAACCAGACCAGAATCCAAAATGAAAGTATTGAACTCCTCCATGGGTAGAAGCCTACCACCACGGGTGCCCAAACACTCAGATGCATCTCTGACTACATTAAAATCACCCCCAACAAGCCAAGGACCCAGAGCAGGCTTGACCTGAAGAAGGGAAGACCAAAGATCTCTGCGCTCAACGTAGCCGCAGCTGGCATAAACAAATGAACAAAACACCTCAGTCGGTAAAAAAGAGGCGGACACCTTGATGTGCAGGAACTGAGCATGATCAAAAACACACTCAGTCTGCACATCCGCGGATGAAAAAACCCAAATATTACCAGAAAGATTCGAAATGACTCTAGAAAAACCAAAACGGCGAGTCATGAATCTCTGGTCCAACATGATCATCGGCTCCAAAATGGCCAAAATCTTAATCTGATGCGCCTTCACATAAGCATGAAGCCGCTGTTGGGACTCCGAACTCCGAAGTCCCCGAACATTCCAAATGAGGGAATTCATGGAGATCGATGAGCAGAAGCACCCGGCCGCCGCTTAAACGAAACTCCCAACGCTTCCTTTTTCCTTTTATTCACGTTCGACATATCAGTATCCTGAGCACCAGAATCAGAATGTCGATCAAACCCCGTGTCGAGGTCATCAGCAGACATACGCTCGACAATCCGCTCACAAACAGGAGACCCCTGTTGAGCAACAAGTTCCTCAAGATGAGAGGAAACATCTGGAGAAGAAGGAATGGAAGGAATCGAATGGCAGCTGTGATCCTCCATGCACTGAACAGAAGTGCCAAAACCCCCCTCCTCAAACTGATGAACCAAAGACTGAACAGACACACAAGCCGTACCTGAAGGTAAGGCGTCAACAATGGGCAGACCCAAACTAATCGGGTCAACATCAACAACAGGAGCCTGATCCAAAGGAGCATCTCCAAGTAAACCATCACCCACAACCTCCAAGTGGAATCCAAGATCAGGATTAAGACCAACCAACTCAGTAGCGTCGCAACGCTGAGCCTCATCATGCCAGGGTGACAAAACCTCAAAGGCATTTGAGAAAGTAACTTGATGCGGAACATCAGGAACTGTAGGGGGGGCTCCAGCAGGAGGACCCCTGTGCACAGGCCGCCTCCTCCGTCTACGTCTAGGGCCATCGCCATTTAAATGAAGCTGAGGCTGTGGTCCAGGATTAAAGACAGGAACAGCACCCTCCTGGGGTGTTTGTGCTTTGGGAGGAACTGGATCTTGAGATTTTTGAAAAACGGGTTTAGGCCTCGACGGCCTAGGATTCTTCCCGTGAGAATAACACACGGTAACTGAATGTCCCAGCATCTTGCAGTCAATGCAATATGCGGGGATCTTCTCATAAATGACATCAATAACCTGTGTGTGATCACCCCAACCAACCCAAACCTGCTGAATGGGAGGCTGTAAAACATCAATTTCCACACATACTCGGGCGAAAGCGCCTCGAGAGACATCAGCGGTGTGGTCGTCCATCTTAACAGGCTTACCCACAAGACTCGCAAGAGCAAAAAGAGTACGCTTGTTGAACAAATGCAAGGGTAAGCCCGGAAAACGGATCCAGACTGGCGCAATGGGGGATTCCTCATGCAGATTAAATTCGGGAGTCCACTTAGAAAAACGGATCCCAAGTGGTCCCACAAAAATGTTCCCCCTCGACCAAACGCGCGCGTAATCTTCTTCACATGAGAGAGAAATGACCAAAAAACCTCTGGGTAAGAATTTCAAGTCAAACGATCGCACTAGTCCCATTGTTTCGAAAGCCACAGAAATCGAAGAATTAGGGACTAAGGACCTGTTCCCCGAAATTTTACCGACTAGAGCATATTTAAAAGGTTCGATCAGTGAAGAAATTACCTCAACCGGGAATCGGATACCCGGCTTGCCATCCAGAATAGACGGCTCAGGCAGCTCCTCCATCGAATTACGCACATCCTCGAAACTTTTCTGCACGGTACGAGGAGACGGAGGTGCAAGAGCGTCACGAAAAGAAACAGTAGCCCGAACCTCAGCACAAAAGACGGGTTTGACCGCAGATGCAGAACCATTGACTGCCGAGTCAACTCGGTCAACACGACGGTTTGACTCGCCCGAGTTGACCCGCGAGTTACCGGCCGGAGTTGCAGCGATCGCCGGCGGCGTCATGGGGAGTACAGAACCGGTTTCCAAAGCACGAGAACCGGACGTCGGAGGGGCCGATTGGACACTAGAATTGGATGAAATCGATTGAAAATCGCCAATTTGGGCGTTTCTGATCGGCGATGAATTAGCTGAAATTGAAGATATAATTGGATTACCCATCGATCGTGGAGTATACGGTTCAGAGGAATTGACCAACGGAGCGGGGACGACGCCGGAATTTAAGAAAAACCCCGTCGGCGTTAGGGTTTCAGTTGTGCGAGGTGTAGATCTGAAATTCCCGTCGGAATTGAACACCGATGATGACGGGCCTTGTAGAGTTGGAATCGACTGCTCATGGGGATTCCAGATCGGGGTCCCAATTGAACAGAGGTGACCGGAATCGGCCGGCATGGACAGAAACGTGGCTGGAGGCGTGATGAACAGTGCAGGCGGAAGTTCGGAGCTTAAATCGGCGGGGCAAATGGACACCGATTTACCTAATTTTTGGACATAAGGGTCGCTTGGAAGAGGCGAATCTAAGGGTACATAAACGGCGCCAATCGGAACGATAGATGAAGTCGACGCGTTTATGGCCGAAATTTGAGGGATTTGTGTCGGCGATTTGGTGGGGCAAACGTGCTCTGATGACGATGATTTTTGGATATTATGTTCGTTGGGGTGTGGCGCGTCGGGTGGTGTGGTGAACCGGCCGGGAACCGGCGGCAGCGGCATGGCGGCGGTGAGAGCAAGTTTGGGCGATTTTTAGGGGTTTTTTTGGGTTTTTGGGGTTGAGAGCATTTTTCCGGTTTGGGGTTTGGTTTAGGGTTTCGGGTTTAGGGTTTCGGGTTTCGGGTTTAGGGTTTAGGGTTTAGGGTTTAGGGTATAGGGTTTAGGGTTTAGGGTTTTTTTTTTTTTTTTTTTTTCCGGAAAACTCCGCCGGATGCGGGGGGGTTAGGCAGACCCCTACCTGTATATATCCACAAAATAAAAAGTAACAGCAGAAAGAAAACCTAAAAGAGGAGGGGGACTATACCAAGACCTCCTAAAAAAGGCTAAAGCAGTAGAAACATAAATGCAAAGTAGCCTAGGGACCTAAATACAAAAGCAAAAAAAACCCTAGACTACGACCAAAAGTGCGCCAAAAACTAATCAAATACGAGCAGCGCTAAGAGTCAACACGGCGAGGAAGACCAAATGATAACTGGGAGATGAGTGCGGTATCCAAGAAGAAACTACCATCTCTGAGCCATCACCCTGAAGAATCCAATCTGTCAAAACGACTCTAATCTGAGGCCGGATAACTGTATGAATCCCGGCAGTCAAAATAAGAGCTGGCCAGGAAATCACTGTACGATGACGATAAAAGGGCAAAATGAAGATCGCAATCCAGCCAGAACAAAAAAGATCCAGCATCTGAAGTATGAATCTGACGAAGGTATAATAACAATGAAGAGGATCGTCCGGAAATAATCCCTGGAACCACCACGACATCCAGTAAACTCCTGTAAAAGAACTGATACGGCGGGCAAGGAGAGCCTGCAGTAAACGCCCGCCAGGGACCAGAAATAGACCAAAGAGAAGCACAAATAGAGATAGCGCTCCAGTGAATATGAGAGGGCCAAGAAAAACACCAATAGGGATAGTGCAAGAGCCCACACAATCCCGAGGAGACCAAACATGTAGTGTGCGAGTGTCTGTGCCCACTCACACCAGACTGGCAAACCGGGGAAAAAGAAAAACCCCCAACAGAACAGTACCTGCAAAGAAAAAATAAAGATATACATATAGATATACCGAAGAAATGGATCCAAGTGAAGGAAAGGGCTGCAAACAGCTAAGAACATCTATATCTCAGGTAGGGGAGTCCGGAGGTATCCGAACGTACAAGTATGGAAATGTGCCTAGGGAGGGAGGGACCTAACTCTAAGGTAAAGTGCCTAAGGGTATGGGCCCTCGCCGCCAATGCATCTGCCACCGAATTACCCTCCCGGAATATATGCGAAATATGAACAGACCGCCCCCTCAAAAGGACCAGAATCCTGGATACAATGTGATCAAGACCCCAGCAACATCGACGGGAACGAATGAGCTGAATAGAAGTCAGAGAATCAAGCTCGATCCAAAGAGGAAAAAAAGAATGATCAGAACAAAGGAGAAGACCCCTCCAAACCGCCCAAAGCTCAGCCCGGAGAGAAGACCCAGCTCCGATGAACTCGCAGAATGAGAGCACAACCCTCCCGGAATCATCCCGAACAACGCCACCAGCAGAGGAGTCCCCAGATGTACCACGCGAGCTCCCATCCACATTAAGCTTGAAACACCCGGACGGCGGTCGCAGCCAGCGAACAATCGCCATCCTATGGAATCTGCGGAGAGCAACCGAAATACCCAGCAATCTCGCCACATGAAACACACCCAGCCAATGTCTGGGCTTGACAGTACGAGCAGAGTGGGCAAGACGCAGGTAATACAAAATCTGATACTTCACCGTCTCCCCAGAAACAGGGAGATGACGGTGCTTAGCATCGTTCCGCGCAGTCCAGAGGAACCACAGAACGATGCAGGGGAGAAACTCCCGCACATGGCCCCCCCGGGACCAGACCAAATCTCTCTTCCACGCACTGAGGAACAAACTGAAATCCTTAGTGTCGGGAATACGAACCCGAAACACGGCACCAAAGAAGTGCCAGACAGACCGAGCAACCGGGCTACGAATAAAAATGTGTGTGAATGTCTCAGCCATATCACAACACTGACATCTCGAGGCTAACGCAAAACCCCGGCGCTGGAGCACCTCATCAACTGGGAGCCACTGATGCCAGAATCTCCAAAGGAAGAACGACATGGTAGGCCTCAACCAACTGCCCCAACACGGGCGAAAAATATCTGAAGACGGAGCACGCTGACGAATCAGCTCCCAAGCAGATCTCACAGAGAAAGCACCATCGGAGCTATGGATCCATCGTGCCATATCAGGGTCTCCCGAAAGAACAGGAATCAAAACAATCTCCTCGGCAACCGAAGGAGCAACAACCGCACAAAGGCGATCAAAATCCCAGGACCCCTCAGACAGAAAATGAGAGACCCGAACATCACGGCCCCCGCGGACCACACACCGGGAGGACAAAGGAGCGTCCCCAAACCAAGTGTCATCCCAAAAGGAAACATCTCCGAGACCAACACGCCAACGAATGCCAGGCTCCGCGCGAGGGCGGATCCTGAGGAGACGACGCCAAATGGGGGAAATAGAAGCACGGGCGGGGACACAGGCAGGAGCATCCAGCCGGCAATACTTCCGGAAAAGGAATCTCGCCCATAGAGAGGAGCCCTGCCGAAATCTGAACCATAATTTTATAGAGAAACATTCCACGAGATCTTTCAATCTGCGGAATCCAAGGCCCCCCTCAAGCACGGGGAGGCAAGCCCGGGACCACCGGGCCCAGTGCCACTTCCTTTCCAAGGGCCTCGACCCCCAGAGGAAGGCATTGAAGGCTCGCTCAAGCTTCTCCATGACAGCCAGAGGTGGATGAACCACCTGAAACAGATAAATCGGCATGGAGAGGAGCACGCTACGTATCAGGGTCATACGGCTACCCGGGGAGAGGGTCCGAATCTCCCAACCCTCTAACTTCCTACGAACAGACTGTAGGAAAGGCTCAAAAAGGGAGCACGTGCGATTAACCCGATAAAGGGGAACTCCGAGGTACTTGAGGGGCAGATGACCCTCGGCGAACCCGGTGATTCGCAAAAGCCGGGAGCGGAGGCGCCCAGAGCACCTCGGAGGCAAAATCAAAGAGCTCTTAGCAGCATTCACACGCTGCCCCGAACAATTCTCGTAGTGATGCAGAAAATCAACAAGGCGCTGCATACCACGAGACCCACCACTGGAAAAAATAATGACATCATCAGCGTAAGCCAGGTGGGAAATCAAAATATCACAATCAGACCGATACCTAATCGCAGGATGCTGCAGGTAGAGTCGGTCAAGGCCACGAGAAAGATACTCCGCCCCCAAAATGAAAAGAAGGGGAGACAATGGATCGCCCTGCCGGAGGCCTCTGGTGGAACCAAAAAACCCCGATAGAGAGCCATTAATGTTCACGGAGAAATGACAATGGGAAATACAGGCCGAGACCAAAGCCACAACACGCTCAGAAAAACCAAAATGTCTCAAAACATCAAACAGGAAAGACCACTGGACCCTATCATAGGCCTTGGCCATATCCAACTTCAAGATGACATTACCACCACGAGTGGGGAGAGTAATGCTGTGAGTGAGCTCCTGGGCAAGAAGAATATTATCAGAGATCATCCGACCCGGAACGAAGCCACTCTGATTCGGGGAAACAAGTCTCTCCACCACATCCCTCAACCGAGAGTACAACAGCTTCGAGATGATTTTGTTCGTGACATTGCACAGACTGATCGGACGGAAGTCCGACCAGACGCGTGCACCCTCGACTTTGGGAATTAGAGTGATCGTGGTGGCGGTAAAACCCTGAGGCATAAGAGATCCCTGAAAAAAATCAAGAACAGCACCAAAAACATCCTGATGGACAATCTCCCAGCAATGCTGAAAGAACGCCGAAGAAAATCCATCAGGGCCAGCAACGCTATCAGGGTGAATGGAGAAGACGGTCGCGCGGACCTCCTCCAAAGAGTGAATCGCAGCAAAACCATCATTCTCCACGTCAGAGATAACCGAGGGAAAACCCGAAAAATCAGGGCAATCGAGCGCAGAGGGCTCCCCGGTAAGAAGATCCTGGAAAAACAAGGCTCCTAACTGCTGAATCAAATCCTGAGACGTCAGGCAGACCCCATTCTCCCATATGCGGAAAATTTTATTCGCAACGCGCTTTTTCCTCACCATATTATGGAAGAGTCTGGTGTTCCTCTCACCATCCTCAAGCCAATGGCAAGCCGCTTTCTGTTTCCAAAAATCCGCCTCCATGGCGGTGATACGGGCCAGATCCTCATTGCGATCGGACAACGAAGTCCAACTCATGTCAGAAGGGTCGGCCTCACACACAGCCTCGGCTGAACGAACAGCCCTCTCGGCCTCAGTGAGTCTATCAAAGATGTTACCAAAAACATCCCGATTCCACCACCGGAGGTGATGCTTGAGACGCTTCATCTTGGCAAAAATCCGAGGCATGCCGCTCAGACTGCAAGGCAGATTCCAATTAAGCCTCACAGTCTGCAAAAAACCATGGTGCCTAACCCACATACGCTGGAAGCGAAACGAGCTCGGCCCACGGGCAAAAACAGGAGCGGTAACGAAAAGCGGATAGTGATCCGAAACAGTACGAGCGAGATGTTCAACCCGAATCGAGCTGAAATGATCTCCCCAATCAACAGAAACCAAGACCCTGTCCAACCGCTTCCAAATGGTCTTATTCGTCCAAGTGAACGAAGACCCCTCAAAACCAGCATCGATCAGGCCAGAATCAAGAATAAAAGTGTTGAACTCCTCCATGGGTAGCAACCTACCACCACGGGAGCCCAAACACTCAGACGCATCCCTGACGATATTAAAGTCGCCCCCAACCAGCCAGGGACCCAAAACAGGCTTAACCAAAAGCAAAGAAGCCCAAAGCTCCCTACGCTGAACATAATCACATCTAGCATAGACAAAAGAACAAAATATCTCTGTCGGCAAGAAAGAGGCAGAGACTTTGATGTGAAGGAACTGAGCATGATCAAAAACACACTCCGCCCTCACATCAGCAGCAAAAAAAACCCATATATGACCGGAGAGATTAGAGATGACTCCAGAAAACCCCAAACGGCGAGTCATGAATCTCGGATCCAGATCAATCATGGGCTCCAAAACAGCCAAAACCTTAATCTGTTTCTCCTTCACAAAGGCATGAAGCCTCTGCTGGGACTCCGAACCTCGAAGTCCCCGGATATTCCAGATTAAGCAATTCATGGGGAACGGGTGGAAGAAGGCTCCGATCGCTTTTTACGCGATCGCCGACCATCATCCTGAGTTCTTTTTCTGGGATTGGACATGTCAGTGTCCAGAATACTACACTCAGACCCACAGCTAAATCCAGACACAGAATGTCGATCAAGATCCTTATCAGGATCATCAGCCGACATGTGACTGGGAATCATCTCAAGAATAGGGGGTCCCTGTCGAGCAATCAACTCGTCTAGCATAGAAGTGGCATCAGCAGGGGATGCAGGAAAGGATGGGACCGAGTGACTGCTATGATTTTCAAGACAAACCTCCGGGGTGACAAATACAGTCACCACATCCGGGCGTGGAGACCCAAGATCATCCACGCAATCCACATAAGGAACACTATCATCATCCTCAGCCACCGTGACCTCAGGGC
Source organism: Primulina tabacum (assembly GCF_025594145.1). Lineage (NCBI taxonomy): Eukaryota > Viridiplantae > Streptophyta > Magnoliopsida > Lamiales > Gesneriaceae > Primulina > Primulina tabacum. Next base: position 133,700 of record NC_134562.1, on the reverse strand, counting down.
GGTCAGAAATAGGGGCCTCCTGATGAGAACTCAAACCGACAGAGGAATCAGGAACACCAACTGAGCCCGAAGGGAGCATCTCAAAGGGGGATATGCCCGAGCGAACAAGGCCAACATCCACTGGAGAAATCTGCTCCAAGGGAGCAACACCAGATAAACCAGCTCCCACATCTCCAAAAGGAAAAACAGCATCAGGACTGTCTCCAACTACCATGGAATCACTACCTCGCTCCGCCTCCGCCTGCCAAGGTGACAAGACATCAAAAGCGTTTAAGGTGCCCGCCGTGACAACATGCCCAGCAGGAGGAGCTCTCACAAGAGGAACACGAGGAGCAGCCCGCCTCCTCCTCCTACGCCTAGGGCCAACAAACTGCTCAGGATTCGGGCCCTGAGGACCCTGAACAACCTCAGGAGCCACACCCTCCTGGTGTGTCTTGTTCACAGACTCCCCCTGAGTCGGGGGAACCGAACCAGCAGGTCGGGTCCGGACTGGACGGGGATTCTTCCCATGCGAATAACAAACAGTGGTCGCATGCCCCAACATCTTGCAATAAGTACAATAAGCAGGAATCTTCTCATAAACAACCTCGATCTCCTGAAGATGATCACCCCAGGACACCCAGATGGACTGGACAGGGGGCTCCAAGACATTGATCTCAACACAAATGCGGGCAAATGCCCCCCTAGTCCCATCAGCTGTGTAATCATCAATCTTAATGGGATTGCCCAAAAGCTTAGCAAGAGCGCAAAGGCTCTTCTTGTCATAAAGATGGAGCGGTAACTTCAGAAGTCGGACCCAAACCGGGGCTAGAGGAGACTCCGCCTGGAAATTGAACTCCGGGGTCCACTTGGAGAGTCTGATACCCAGTGGACCAATAAACAGACTGCCCCTAGTCCAGAGACGGGCATAGTCCTCCTCACAAGAGAGAACAATCACCAGAAATCCCCGTGGAAAGAATTTCAAGGTATATGGTCGCGCAAACCCGAAATTGGCAAAAGCCGTAGAAATAGCATGATTGGGCACAATCGATCGGTTGCCAGAAATCTTACCGACCAAAGCAAACTTAAATGGTGCAGATAAAGATGAGATGACCTCATCCGAAAAGCGAATGCCCGGTTTACCGTCCCTAAAGGACGGTGCGGGCATCTCATCCATTGACCCAAGAACATCCTCGAAACTGTTCTTGGTCGTCCGAGAGGACGACGGGGCCAAAATATCACGAAATGACAGAGAAGGAGTAACAGGTGCAATCGTGCGAGTAGAGCCCACAAAATTACCTGTATTGACTGAGTTCAAACGCCGATTCCGCAGAGTTGACTGATGATGGTTGACCGTTGACTTTCCCGTTGACTTTCCGACCGATGAACCAGCAGTGAACGGTGACGTCCCAGGGAGCAAGGAACCGGACCCAAACACGGCAGAACCGGGCGGCAGAGAGGGGAAATCAACTGAAACAGTGGTCGAAAATTGAGGAAAAACCGGAATTTGGGGATTTCCGATCACCGGCGGTTTTTCCGAAATTGAAGGTGGTACACAATTGCCCATGACTAGACGATCAGACCCTGAAGAGAAATTGACAAAGGACGCCGGATTCGGGCTAGAAATCGACGATGAAATTGACGGAGAAGGTACGATTTCAGCCGGAATTTTAGATCTAAAATTCCCGGCGGGAATGAACGGCGTTCGGACCGATTCATGGATGGTTGGAATCGTCTGGACCAGAGGATCATAGATCGGGGTCTGGATTGAACAAACATTGCCGGAGGTGGCCGGAATCTGGGAAAAACCAGTAGCCTCCTCGGTGAACAGTGCTGCCGTAACTTCAACCGGAGATGGCACCTGAACGGCTGAGTTGTCTGGTCGCGCAGGTGTCGGAAAGTGACGAGAGAGTTGAGGCGAGTCTGCCTGAGTAGGTCCGGCACCGGAAGGAGCCGCGGTGTCCGGCGACGAAGAAGAGCACTGTAGCGGCGTAAATTCGATCTGCGATTTGGAGGTGCTACCGAAGTCCGATTGAGCTGATTTTTTGATATGATGGTCGCCCAAGAGAGGCGGTTCTGATGGTAAAGTGAACCGGCCGTGAACCGGCGGCGGCGGCGGCGACGAGGGTAGGGTCATGGTAGGGCGATTTTTGGGGTGAATTTGGGGGTTTTTTTGGAAGAGAGCATTTTCGCTGGGTTTAGGGTTTCGGGGTTTCGGGTTTCGGGTTTAGGGTTTAGGGTTTTTTTTTTTTTTAATAAAACACCGCCGAAAGTTTAGGGTTTAGGGTTTAGGGTTTAGAGTTTAGGGTTTTTTTTTTTTTTTTTTTTAGGGTTTAGGGTTTAGGGTTTATGGTTTTTTTTTTTTTTTTTTAAATCAAAGTTTATTTTTATACAACAAAGAGCAGTACAAATAAAACCTAATGGGAGGGAGACTGTGTCAAGACCTCCGCAAAAGGCTATACATTTACAACATCAAAACAAAAATAACGACATACTACAACAGGGCAACCCGAAATACAACAGAACAAAAAGCAAACAAACCAGAGGTTGCCCCAGAATACATCAATCAAAATAAAACAAAGGGTGGGCAAGGAGAACTCTGCAGTGAACGCCCACCTCAAAGCATATCAACCTAAATACAAAAGCAAAAAAACCCTAGACTACGACCAAAAGTGCGCCAAAAACTAATCAAATACGAGCAGCGCTAAGAGTCAACATGGCGAGGAAGACCAAATGATAATTGGGAGATGAGTGCGGTATCCAAGAAGAAACTCTCATCTCTGAGCCATCACCCTGAAGAATCCAATCTGTCAAAACGACTCTAATCTGAGACCGGATAACTGTATGAATCCCGGCAGTCAAAATAAGAGCTGGCCAGGAAATCACTGTACAATGACGATAAAAGGGCAAAATGAAGATCGCAATCCAGCCAGAACAAAAAAGATCCAGCATCTGAAGTATGAATCTGACGAAGGTATCATAACAATGAAGAGGATCGTCCGGAAATAATCCCTGGAACCACCACGACATCCAGTAAACTCCTGTAAAAGAACTGATACGGCGGGCAAGGAGAGCCTGCAGTAAACGCCCGCCAGGGACCAGAAATAGACAAAAGAGAAGCACAAATAGAGATAGCGCTCCAGTGAATATGAGAGGGCCAAGAAAAACACCAATAGGGATAGTGCAAGAGCCCACACAATCCCGAGGAGACCAAACATGTAGTGTGCGAGTGTCTGTGCCCACTCACACCAGACTGGCAAACCGGGGAAAAAGAGAAACCCCCAACAGAACAGTACCTGCAAAGAAAAAATAAAGATATACATATAGATATACCGAAGAAATGGATCCAAGTGAAGGAAAGGGCTGCAAACAGCTAAGAACATCTATATCTCAGGTAGGGGAGTCCGGAGGTATCCGAACGTACAAGTATGGAAATGTGCCTAGGGAGGGAGGGACCTAACTCTAAGGTAAAGTGCCTAAGGGTATGGGCCCTTGCCGCCAATGCATCTGCCACCGAATTACCCTCCCGGAATATATGCGAAATATGAACAGACCGCCCCCTCAAAAGGACCAGAATCCTGGATACAATGTGATCAAGACCCCAGCAACATCGACGGGAACGAATGAGCTGAATAGAAGTCAGAGAATCAAGCTCGATCCAAAGAGGGAAAAAAGAATGATCAGAACAAAGGTGAAGACCCCTCCAAACCGCCCAAAGCTCAGCCCGGAGAGAAGACCCAGCTCCGATGAACTCGCTGAATGAGAGCACGACCCTCCCGGAATCATCCCGAACAACGCCACCAGCAGAGGAGTCCCCAGATGTACCACGCGAGCTCCCATCCACATTAAGCTTGAAACACCCGGACGGCGGTCGCAGCCAGCGAACAATCGCCGTCCTATGGAATCTGCGGAGAGCAACCGAAATACCCAGCAATCTCGCCACATGAAACACACCCAGCCAATGTCTGGGCTTGACAGTACGCGCAGAGTGGGCAAGACGCAGGTAATACAAAATCTGATACTTCACCGTCTCCCCAGAAACAGGGAGATGACGGTGCTTAGCATCGTTCCGCGCAGTCCAGAGGAACCACAGAACGATGCAGGGGAGAAACTCCCGCACATGGCCCCCCCGGGACCAGACCAAATCTCTCTTCCACGCACTGAGGAACAAACTGAAATCCTCAGTGTCGGGAATACGAACCCGAAACACGGCACCAAAGAAGTGCCAGACAGACCGAGCAACCGGGCTACGAATAAAAATGTGTGTGAATGTCTCAGCCATATCACAACACTGACATCTCGAGGCTAACGCAAAACCCCGGCGCTGGAGCACCTCATCAACTGGGAGCCACTGATGCCAGAATCTCCAAAGGAAGAACGACATGGTAGGCCTCAACCAACTGCCCCAACACGGGCGAAAAATATCTGAAGACGGAGCACGCTGACGAATCAGCTCCCAAGCAGATCTCACAGAGAAAGCACCATCGGAGCTATGGATCCATCGTGCCATATCAGGGTCTCCCGAAAGAACAGGAATCAAAACAATCTCCTCGGCAACCGAAGGAGCAACAACCGCACAAAGGCGATCAAAATCCCAGGACCCCTCAGACAGAAAATGAGAGACCCGAACATCACGGCCCCCGCGGACCACACACCGGGAGGACAAAGGAACGTCCCCAAACCAAGTGTCATCCCAAAAGGAAACATCTCCGAGACCAACACGCCAACGAATGCCAGGCTCCGCGCGAGGGCGGATCCTGAGGAGACGACGCCAAATGGGGGAAATAGAAGCACGGGCGGGGACACAGGCAGGAGCATCCAGCCGGCAATACTTCCGGAAAAGGAATCTCGCCCATAGAGAGGAGCCCTGCCGAAATCTGAACCATAATTTTATAGAGAAACATTCCACGAGATCTTTCAATCTGCGGAATCCAAGGCCCCCCTCAAGCACGGGGAGGCAAGCCCGGGACCACCGGGCCCAGTGCCACTTCCTTTCCAAGGGCCTCGACCCCCAGAGGAAGGCATTGAAGGCTCGCTCAAGCTTCTCCATGACAGCCAGAGGTGGATGAACCACCTGAAACAGATAAATCGGCATGGAGAGGAGCACGCTACGTATCAGGGTCATACGGCTACCCGGGGAGAGGGTCCGAATCTCCCAACCCTCTAACTTCCTACGAACAGACTGTAGGAGGGGCTCAAAAAGGGAGCACGTGCGATTACCCCGATAAAGGGGAACTCCGAGGTACTTGAGGGGCAGATGACCCTCGGCGAACCCGGTGATTCGCAAAAGCCGGGAGCGGAGGCGCCCAGAGCACCTCGGAGGCAAAATCAAAGAGCTCTTAGCAGCATTCACACGCTGCCCCGAACAATTCTCGTAGTGATGCAGAAAATCAACAAGGCGCTGCATACCACGAGACCCACCACTGGAAAAAATAATGACATCATCAGCGTAAGCCAGGTGGGAAATCAAAATATCACAATCAGACCGATACCTAATCGCAGGATGCTGCAGGTAGAGTCGGTCAAGGCCACGAGAAAGATACTCCGCCCCCAAAATGAAAAGAAGGGGAGACAATGGATCGCCCTGCCGGAGGCCTCTGGTGGAACCAAAAAACCCCGATAGAGAGCCATTAATGTTCACGGAGAAATGACAATGGGAAATACAGGCCGAGACCAAAGCCACAACACGCTCAGAAAAACCAAAATGTCTCAAAACATCAAACAGGAAAGACCACTGGACCCTATCATAGGCCTTGGCCATATCCAACTTCAAGATGACATTACCACCACGAGTGGGGAGAGTAATGCTGTGAGTGAGCTCCTGGGCAAGAAGAATATTATCAGAGATCATCCGACCCGGAACGAAGCCACTCTGATTCGGGGAAACAAGTCTCTCCACCACATCCCTCAACCGAGAGTACAACAGCTTCGAGATGATTTTGTTCGTGACATTGCACAGACTGATCGGACGGAAGTCCGACCAGACGCGTGCACCCTCGACTTTGGGAATTAGAGTGATCGTGGTGGCGGTAAAACCCTGAGGCATAAGAGATCCCTGAAAAAAATCAAGAACAGCACCAAAAACATCCTGATGGACAATCTCCCAGCAATGCTGAAAGAACGCCGAAGAAAATCCATCAGGGCCAGCAACGCTATCAGGGTGAATGGAGAAGACGGTCGCGCGGACCTCCTCCAAAGAGGGAATCGCAGCAAAACCATCATTCTCCACGTCAGAGATAACCGAGGGAAAACCCGAAAAATCAGGGCAATCGAGCGCAGAGGGCTCCCCGGTAAGAAGATCCTGGAAAAACAAGGCTCCTGACTGCTGAATCAAATCCTGAGACGTCAGGCAGACCCCATTCTCCCATATGCGGAAAATTTTATTCGCAACGCGCTTTTTCCTCACCATATTATGGAAGAGTCTGGTGTTCCGCTCACCATCCTCAAGCCAATGGCAAGCCGCTTTCTGTTTCCAAAAATCCGCCTCCATGGCGGTGATACGGGCCAGATCCTCATTGCGATCGGACAACGAAGTCCAACTCATGTCAGAAGGGTCGGCCTCACACACAGCCTCGGCTGAACGAACAGCCCTCTCGGCCTCAGTGAGTCTATCAAAGATGTTACCAAAAACATCCCGATTCCACCACCGGAGGTGATGCTTGAGACGCTTCATCTTGGTAAAAATCCGAGGCATGCCGCTCAGACTGCAAGGCAGATTCCAATTAAGCCTCACAGTCTGCAAAAAACCATGGTGCCTAACCCACATACGCTGGAAGCGAAACGAGCTCGGCCCACGGGCAAAAACAGGAGCGGTAACGAAAAGCGGATAGTGATCCGAAACAGTACGAGCGAGATGTTCAACCCGAATCGAGCTGAAATGATCTCCCCAATCAACAGAAACCAAGACCCTGTCCAACCGCTTCCAAATGGTCTTATTCGTCCAAGTGAACGAAGACCCCTCAAAACCAGCATCGATCAGGCCAGAATCAAGAATAAAAGTGTTGAACTCCTCCATGGGTAGCAACCTACCACCACGGGAGCCCAAACACTCAGACGCATCCCTGACGATATTAAAGTCGCCCCCAACCAGCCAGGGACCCAAAACAGGCTTAACCAAAAGCAAAGAAGCCCAAAGCTCCCTACGCTGAACATAATCACATCTAGCATAGACAAAAGAACAAAATATCTCTGTCGGCAAGAAAGAGGCAGAGACTTTGATGTGAAGGAACTGAGCATGATCAAAAACACACTCCGCCCTCACATCAGCAGCAAAAAAAACCCATATATGACCGGAGAGATTAGAGATGACTCCAGAAAACCCCAAACGGCGAGTCATGAATCTCGGATCCAGATCAATCATGGGCTCCAAAACAGCCAAAACCTTAATCTGTTTCTCCTTCACAAAGGCATGAAGTCTCTGCTGGGACTCCGAACCTCGAAGTCCCCGGATATTCCAGATTAAGCAATTCATGGGGAACGGGTGGAAGAAGGCTCCGATCGCTTTTTACGCGATCGCCGACCATCAATCTGAGTTCTTTTTCTGGGATTGGACATGTCAGTGTCCAGAATACTACACTCAGACCCACAGCTAAATCCAGACACAGAATGTCGATCAAGATCCTTATCAGGATCATCAGCCGACATGTGACTGGGAATCATCTCAAGAATAGGGGGTCCCTGTCGAGCAATCAACTCGTCTAGCATAGAAGTGGCATCAGCAGGGGATGCAGGAAAGGATGGGACCGAGTGACTGCTATGATTTTCAAGACAAACCTCCGGGGTGACAAATACAGTCACCACATCCGGGCGTGGAGACCCAAGATCATCCACGCAATCCACATAAGGAACACTCTCATCATCCTCAGCCACCGTGACCTCAGGGCGGTCAGAAATAGGGGCCTCCTGATGAGAACTCAAACCGACAGAGGAATCAGGAACACCAACTGAGCCCGAAGGGAGCATCTCAAAGGGGGATATGCCCGAGCGAACAAGGCCAACATCCACTGGAGAAATCTGCTCCAAGGGAGCAACACCAGATAAACCAGCTCCCACATCTCCAAAAGGAAAAACAGCATCAGGACTGTCTCCAACTACCATGGAATCACTACCTCGCTCCGCCTCCGCCTGCCAAGGTGACAAGACATCAAAACCGTTTAAGGTGCCCGCCGTGACAACATGCCCAGCAGGAGGAGCTCTCACAAGAGGAACACGAGGAGCAGCCCGCCTCCTCCTCCTACGCCTAGGGCCAACAAACTGCTCAGGATTCGGGCCCTGAGGACCCTGAACAACCTCAGGAGCCACACCCTCCTGGTGTGTCTTGTTCACAGACTCCCCCTGAGTCGGGGGAACCGAACCAGCAGGTCGGGTCCGGACTGGACGGGGATTCTTCCCATGCGAATAACAAACAGTGGTCGCATGCCCCCAACATCTTGCAATCAGTACAATAAGCAGGAATCTTCTCATAAACAACCTCGATCTCCTGAAGATGATCACCCCAGGACACCCAGATGGACTGGACAGGGGGCTCCAAGACATTGATCTCAACACAAATGCGGGCAAATGCCCCCCTAGTCCCATCAGCTGTGTAATCATCAATCTTAATGGGATTGCCCAAAAGCTTAGCAAGAGCGCAAAGGCTCTTCTTGTCATAAAGATGGAGCGGTAACTTCAGAAGTCGGACCCAAACCGGGGCTAGAGGAGACTCCGCCTGGAAATTGAACTCCGGGGTCCACTTGGAGAGTCTGATACCCAGTGGACCAATAAACAGACTGCCCCTAGTCCAGAGACGGGCATAGTCCTCCTCACAAGAGAGAACAATCACCAGAAATCCCCGTGGCAAGAATTTCAAGGTATATGGTCGCGCAAACCCGAAATTGGCAAAAGCCGTAGAAATAGCATGATTGGGCACAATCGATCGGTTGCCAGAAATCTTACCGACCAAAGCAAACTTAAATGGTGCAGATAAAGATGAGATGACCTCATCCGAAAAGCGAATGCCCGGTTTACCGTCCCTAAAGGACGGTGCGGGCATCTCATCCATTGACCCAAGAACATCCTCGAAACTGTTCTTGGTCGTCCGAGAGGACGACGGGGCCAAAATATCACGAAATGACAGAGAAGGAGTAACAGGTGCAATCGTGCGAGTAGAGCCCACAAAATTACCTGTATTGACTGAGTTCAAACGCCGATTCCGCAGAGTTGACTGATGATGGTTTACCGTTGACTTTCCCGTTGACTTTCCGACCGATGAACCAGCAGTGAACGGTGACGTCCCAGGGAGCAAGGAACCGGACCCAAACACGGCAGAACCGGGCGGCAGAGAGGGGAAATCAACTGAAACAGTGGTCGAAAATTGAGGAAAAACCGGAATTTGGGGATTTCCGATCACCGGCGGTTTTTCCGAAATTGAAGGTGGTACACAATTGCCCATGACTAGACGATCAGACCTTGAAGAGAAATTGACAAAGGACGCCGGATTCGGGCTAGAAATCGACGATGAAATTGACGGAGAAGGTACGATTTCAGCCGGAATTTTAGATCTAAAATTCCCGGCGGGAATGAACGGCGTTCGGACCGATTCATGGATGGTTGGAATCGTCTGGACCAGAGGATCATAGATCGGGGTCTGGATTGAACAAACATTGCCGGAGGTGGCCGGAATCTGGGAAAAACCAGTAGCCTCCTCGGTGAACAGTGCTGCCGTAACTTCAACCGGAGATGGCACCTGAACGGCTGAGTTGTCTGGTCGCGCAGGTGTCGGAAAGTGACGAGAGAGTTGAGGCGAGTCTGCCTGAGTAGGTCCGGCACCGGAAGGAGCCGCGGTGTCCGGCGACGAAGAAGAGCACTGTAGCGGCGTAAATTCGATCTGCGATTTGGAGGTGCTACCGAAGTCCGATTGAGCTGATTTTTTGATATGATGGTCGCCCAAGAGAGGCGGTTCTGATGGTAAAGTGAACCGGCCGTGAACCGTCGGCGGCGGCGGCGACGAGGGTAGGGTCATGGTAGGGCGATTTTTGGGGTGAATTTGGGGGTTTTTTTGGAAGAGAGCATTTTCGCTGGGTTTAGGGTTTTGGGGTTTCGGGTTTAGGGTTTAGGGTTTTTTTTTTTTTTTTTTTTTTTTTTAATAAAACACCGCCGAAAGTTTAGGGTTTAGGGTTTAGGGTTTAGAGTTTAGGGTTTTTTTTTTTTTTTTTTTTTAGGGTTTAGGGTTTAGGGTTTATGGTTTTTTTTTTTTTTTTTTTTTTTTTAAATCAAAGTTTATTTTTATACAACAAAGAGCAGTACAAATAAAACCTAATGGGAGGGAGACTGTGTCAAGACCTCCGCAAAAGGCTATACATTTACAACATCAAAACAAAAATAACGACATACTACAACAGGGCAACCCGAAATACAACAGAACAAAAAGCAAACAAACCAGAGGTTGCCCCAGAATACATCAATCAAAATAAAACAAAGGGTGGGCAAGGACAACTCTGCAGTGAACGCCCACCTCAAAGCATATCAACCTAAATACAAAAGCAAAAAAACCCTAGACTACGACCAAAAGTGCGCCAAAAACTAATCAAATACGAGCAGCGCTAAGAGTCAACATGGCGAGGAAGACCAAATGATAATTGGGAGATGAGTGCGGTATCCAAGAAGAAACTCTCATCTCTGAGCCATCACCCTGAAGAATCCAATCTGTCAAAACGACTCTAATCTGAGACCGGATAACTGTATGAATCCCGGCAGTCAAAATAAGAGCTGGCCAGGAAATCACTGTACAATGACGATAAAAGGGCAAAATGAAGATCGCAATCCAGCCAGAACAAAAAAGATCCAGCATCTGAAGTATGAATCTGACGAAGGTATCATAACAATGAAGAGGATCGTCCGGAAATAATCCCTGGAACCACCACGACATCCAGTAAACTCCTGTAAAAGAACTGATACGGCGGGCAAGGAGAGCCTGCAGTAAACGCCCGCCAGGGACCAGAAATAGACAAAAGAGAAGCACAAATAGAGATAGCGCTCCAGTGAATATGAGAGGGCCAAGAAAAACACCAATAGGGATAGTGCAAGAGCCCACACAATCCCGAGGAGACCAAACATGTAGTGTGCGAGTGTCTGTGCCCACTCACACTAGACTGGCAAACCGGGGAAAAAGAGAAACCCCCAACAGAACAGTACCTGCAAAGAAAAAATAAAGATATACATATAGATATACCGAAGAAATGGATCCAAGTGAAGGAAAGGGCTGCAAACAGCTAAGAACATCTATATCTCAGGTAGGGGAGTCCGGAGGTATCCGAACGTACAAGTATGGAAATGTGCCTAGGGAGGGAGGGACCTAACTCTAAGGTAAAGTGCCTAAGGGTATGGGCCCTTGCCGCCAATGCATCTGCCACCGAATTACCCTCCCGGAATATATGCGAAATATGAACAGACCGCCCCCTCAAAAGGACCAGAATCCTGGATACAATGTGATCAAGACCCCAGCAACATCGACGGGAACGAATGAGCTGAATAGAAGTCAGAGAATCAAGCTCGATCCAAAGAGGGAAAAAAGAATGATCAGAACAAAGGTGAAGACCCCTCCAAACCGCCCAAAGCTCAGCCCGGAGAGAAGACCCAGCTCCGATGAACTCGCTGAATGAGAGCACGACCCTCCCGGAATCATCCCGAACAACGCCACCAGCAGAGGAGTCCCCAGATGTACCACGCGAGCTCCCATCCACATTAAGCTTGAAACACCCGGACGGCGGTCGCAGCCAGCGAACAATCGCCGTCCTATGGAATCTGCGGAGAGCAACCGAAATACCCAGCAATCTCGCCACATGAAACACACCCAGCCAATGTCTGGGCTTGACAGTACGCGCAGAGTGGGCAAGACGCAGGTAATACAAAATCTGATACTTCACCGTCTCCCCAGAAACAGGGAGATGACGGTGCTTAGCATCGTTCCGCGCAGTCCAGAGGAACCACAGAACGATGCAGGGGAGAAACTTCCGCACATGGCCCCCCCGGGACCAGACCAAATCTCTCTTCCACGCACTGAGGAACAAACTGAAATCCTCAGTGTCGGGAATACGAACCCGAAACACGGCACCAAAGAAGTGCCAGACAGACCGAGCAACCGGGCTACGAATAAAAATGTGTGTGAATGTCTCAGCTATATCACAACACTGACATCTCGAGGCTAACGCAAAACCCCGGCGCTGGAGCACCTCATCAACTGGGAGCCACTGATGCCAGAATCTCCAAAGGAAGAACGACATGGTAGGCCTCAACCAACTGCCCCAACACGGGCGGAAAATATCTGAAGACGGAGCACGCTGACGAATCAGCTCCCAAGCAGATCTCACAGAGAAAGCACCATCGGAGCTATGGATCCATCGTGCCATATCAGGGTCTCCCGAAAGAACAGGAATCAAAACAATCTCCTCGGCAACCGAAGGAGCAATAACCGCACAAAGGCGATCTAAATCCCAGGACCCCTCAGACAGAAAATGAGAGACCCGAACATCACGGTCCCCGCGGACCACACACCGGGAGGAAAAAGGAACGTCCCCAAACCAAGTGTCATCCCAAAAGGAAACATCTCCGAGACCAACACGCCAACGAATGCCAGGCTCCGCGCGAGGGCGGATCCTGAGGAGACGACGCCAAATGGGGGAAATAGAAGCACGGGCGGGGACACAGGCAGGAGCATCCAGCCGGCAATACTTCCGTAAAAGGAATCTCGCCCATAGAGAGGAGCCCTGCCGAAATCTGAACCATAATTTTATAGAGAAACATTCCACGAGATCTTTCAATCTGCGGAATCCAAGGCCCCCCTCAAGCACGGGGAGGCAAGCCCGGGACCACCGGGCCCAGTGCCACTTCCTTTCCAAGGGCCTCGACCCCCAGAGGAAGGCATTGAAGGCTCGCTCAAGCTTCTCCATGACAGCCAGAGGTGGATGAACCACCTGAAACAGATAAATCGGCATGGAGAGGAGCACGCTACGTATCAGGGTCATACGGCTACCCGGGGAGAGGGTCCGAATCTCCCAACCCTCTAACTTCCTACGAACAGACTGTAGGAGGGGCTCAAAAAGGGAGCACGTGCGATTACCCCGATAAAGGGGAACTCCGAGGTACTTGAGGGGCAGATGACCCTCGGCGAACCCGGTGATTCGCAAAAGCCGGGAGCGGAGGCGCCCAGAGCACCTCGGAGGCAAAATCAAAGAGCTCTTAGCAGCATTCACACGCTGCCCCGAACAATTCTCGTAGTGATGCAGAAAATCAACAAGGCGCTGCATACCACGAGACCCACCACTGGAAAAAATAATGACATCATCAGCGTAAGCCAGGTGGGAAATCAAAATATCACAATCAGACCGATACCTAATCGCAGGATGCTGCAGGTAGAGTCGGTCAAGGCCACGAGAAAGATACTCCGCCCCCAAAATGAAAAGAAGGGGAGACAATGGATCGCCCTGCCGGAGGCCTCTGGTGGAACCAAAAAACCCCGATAGAGAGCCATTAATGTTCACGGAGAAATGACAATGGGAAATACAGGCCGAGACCAAAGCCACAACACGCTCAGAAAAACCAAAATGTCTCAAAACATCAAACAGGAAAGACCACTGGACCCTATCATAGGCCTTGGCCATATCCAACTTCAAGATGACATTACCACCACGAGTGGGGAGAGTAATGCTGTGAGTGAGCTCCTGGGCAAGAAGAATATTATCAGAGATCATCCGACCCGGAACGAAGCCACTCTGATTCGGGGAAACAAGTCTCTCCACCACATCCCTCAACCGAGAGTACAACAGCTTCGAGATGATTTTGTTCGTGACATTGCACAGACTGATCGGACGGAAGTCCGACCAGACGCGTGCACCCTCGACTTTGGGAATTAGAGTGATCGTGGTGGCGGTAAAACCCTGAGGCATAAGAGATCCCTGAAAAAAATCAAGAACAGCACCAAAAACATCCTGATGGACAATCTCCCAGCAATGCTGAAAGAACGCCGAAGAAAATCCATCAGGGCCAGCAACGCTATCAGGGTGAATGGAGAAGACGGTCGCGCGGACCTCCTCCAAAGAGGGAATCGCAGCAAAACCATCATTCTCCACGTCAGAGATAACCGAGGGAAAACCCGAAAAATCAGGGCAATCGAGCGCAGAGGGCTCCCCGGTAAGAAGATCCTGGAAAAACAAGGCTCCTGACTGCTGAATCAAATCCTGAGACGTCAGGCAGACCCCATTCTCCCATATGCGGAAAATTTTATTCGCAACGCGCTTTTTCCTCACCATATTATGGAAGAGTCTGGTGTTCCGCTCACCATCCTCAAGCCAATGGCAAGCCGCTTTCTGTTTCCAAAAATCCGCCTCCATGGCGGTGATACGGGCCAGATCCTCATTGCGATCGGACAACGAAGTCCAACTCATGTCAGAAGGGTCGGCCTCACACACAGCCTCGGCTGAACGAACAGCCCTCTCGGCCTCAGTGAGTCTATCAAAGATGTTACCAAAAACATCCCGATTCCACCACCGGAGGTGATGCTTGAGACGCTTCATCTTGGCAAAAATCCGAGGCATGCCGCTCAGACTGCAAGGCAGATTCCAATTAAGCCTCACAGTCTGCAAAAAACCATGGTGCCTAACCCACATACGCTGGAAGCGAAACGAGCTCGGCCCACGGGCAAAAACAGGAGCGGTAACGAAAAGCGGATAGTGATCCGAAACAGTACGAGCGAGATGTTCAACCCGAATCGAGCTGAAATGATCTCCCCAATCAACAGAAACCAAGACCCTGTCCAACCGCTTCCAAATGGTCTTATTCGTCCAAGTGAACGAAGACCCCTCAAAACCAGCATCGATCAGGCCAGAATCAAGAATAAAAGTGTTGAACTCCTCCATGGGTAGCAACCTACCACCACGGGAGCCCAAACACTCAGACGCATCCCTGACGATATTAAAGTCGCCCCCAACCAGCCAGGGACCCAAAACAGGCTTAACCAAAAGCAAAGAAGCCCAAAGCTCCCTACGCTGAACATAATCACATCTAGCATAGACAAAAGAACAAAATATCTCTGTCGGCAAGAAAGAGGCAGAGACTTTGATGTGAAGGAACTGAGCATGATCAAAAACACACTCCGCCCTCACATCAGCAGCAAAAAAAACCCATATATGACCGGAGAGATTAGAGATGACTCCAGAAAACCCCAAACGGCGAGTCATGAATCTCGGATCCAGATCAATCATGGGCTCCAAAACAGCCAAAACCTTAATCTGTTTCTCCTTCACAAAGGCATGAAGCCTCTGCAGGGACTCCGAACCTCGAAGTCCCCGGATATTCCAGATTAAGCAATTCATGGGGAACGGGTGGAAGAAGGCTCCGATCGCTTTTTACGCGATCGCCGACCATCATCCTGAGTTCTTTTTCTGGGATTGGACATGTCAGTGTCCAGAATACTACACTCAGACCCACAGCTAAATCCAGACACAGAATGTCGATCAAGATCCTTATCAGGATCATCAGCCGACATGTGACTGGGAATCATCTCAAGAATAGGGGGTCCCTGTCGAGCAATCAACTCGTCTAGCATAGAAGTGGCATCAGCAGGGGATGCAGGAAAGGATGGGACTGAGTGACTGCTATGATTTTCAAGACAAACCTCCGGGGTGACAAATACAGTCACCACATCCGGGCGTGGAGACCCAAGATCATCCACGCAATCCACATAAGGAACACTCTCATCATCCTCAGCCACCGTGACCTCAGGGCGGTCAGAAATAGGGGCCTCCTGATGAGAACTCAAACCGACAGAGGAATCAGGAACACCAACTGAGCCCGAAGGGAGCATCTCAAAGGGGGATATGCCCGAGCGAACAAGGCCAACATCCACTGGAGAAATCTGCTCCAAGGGAGCAACACCAGATAAACCAGCTCCCACATCTCCAAAAGGAAAAACAGCATCAGGACTGTCTCCAACTACCATGGAATCACTACCTCGCTCCGCCTCCGCCTGCCAAGGTGACAAGACATCAAAAGCGTTTAAGGTGCCCGCCGTGACAACATGCCCAGCAGGAGGAGCTCTCACAAGAGGAACACGAGGAGCAGCCCGCCTCCTCCTCCTACGCCTAGGGCCAACAAACTGCTCAGGATTCGGGCCCTGAGGACCCTGAACAACCTCAGGAGCCACACCCTCCTGGTGTGTCTTGTTCACAGACTCCCCCTGAGTCGGGGGAACCGAACCAGCAGGTCGGGTCCGGACTGGACAGGGATTCTTCCCATGCGAATAACAAACAGTGGTCGCATGCCCCAACATCTTGCAATCAGTACAATAAGCAGGAATCTTCTCATAAACAACCTCGATCTCCTGAAGATGATCACCCCAGGACACCCAGATGGACTGGACAGGGGGCTCCAAGACATTGATCTCAACACAAATGCGGGCAAATGCCCCCCTAGTCCCATCAGCTGTGTAATCATCAATCTTAATGGGATTGCCCAAAAGCTTAGCAAGAGCGCAAAGGCTCTTCTTGTCATAAAGATGGAGCGGTAACTTCAGAAGTCGGACCCAAACCGGGGCTAGAGGAGACTCCGCCTGGAAATTGAACTCCGGGGTCCACTTGGAGAGTCTGATACCCAGTGGACCAATAAACAGACTGCCCCTAGTCCAGAGACGGGCATAGTCCTCCTCACAAGAGAGAACAATCACCAGAAATCCCCGTGGCAAGAATTTCAAGGTATATGGTCGCGCAAACCCGAAATTGGCAAAAGCCGTAGAAATAGCATGATTGGGCACAATCGATCGGTTGCCAGAAATCTTACCGACCAAAGCAAACTTAAATGGTGCAGATAAAGATGAGATGACCTCATCCGAAAAGCGAATGCCCGGTTTACCGTCCCTAAAGGACGGTGCGGGCATCTCATCCATTGACCCAAGAACATCCTCGAAACTGTTCTTGGTCGTCCGAGAGGACGACGGGGCCAAAATATCACGAAATGACAGAGAAGGAGTAACAGGTGCAATCGTGCGAGTAGAGCCCACAAAATTACCTGTATTGACTGAGTTCAAACGCCGATTCCGCAGAGTTGACTGATGATGGTTGACCGTTGACTTTCCCGTTGACTTTCCGACCGATGAACCAGCAGTGAACGGTGACGTCCCAGGGAGCAAGGAACCGGACCCAAACACGGCAGAACCGGGCGGCAGAGAGGGGAAATCAACTGAAACAGTGGTCGAAAATTGAGGAAAAACCGGAATTTGGGGATTTCCGATCACCGGCGGTTTTTCCGAAATTGAAGGTGGTACACAATTGCCCATGACTAGACGATCAGACCTTGAAGAGAAATTGACAAAGGACGCCGGATTCGGGCTAGAAATCGACGATGAAATTGACGGAGAAGGTACGATTTCAGCCGGAATTTTAGATCTAAAATTCCCGGCGGGAATGAACGGCGTTCGGACCGATTCATGGATGGTTGGAATCGTCTGGACCAGAGGATCATAGATCGGGGTCTGGATTGAACAAACATTGCCGGAGGTGGCCGGAATCTGGGAAAAACCAGTAGCCTCCTCGGTGAACAGTGCTGCCGTAACTTCAACCGGAGATGGCACCTGAATGGCTGAGTTGTCTGGTCGCGCAGGTGTCGGAAAGTGACGAGAGAGTTGAGGCGAGTCTGCCTGAGTAGGTCCGGCACCGGAAGGAGCCGTGGTGTCCGGCGACGAAGAAGAGCACTGTAGCGGCGTAAATTCGATCTGCGATTTGGAGGTGCTATCGAAGTCCGATTGAGCTGATTTTTTGATATGATGGTCGCCCAAGAGAGGCGGTTCTGATGGTAAAGTGAACCGGCCGTGAACCGGCGGCGGCGGCGGCGACGAGGGTAGGGTCATGGTAGGGCGATTTTTGGGGTGAATTTGGGGGTTTTTTTGGAAGAGAGCATTTTCGCTGGGTTTACGGTTTTGGGGTTTCGGGTTTCGGGTTTCGGGTTTAGGGTTTAGGGTTTTTTTTTTTTTTTTTTTTTTTTAATAAAACACCGCCGAAAGTTTAGGGTTTAGGGTTTAGGGTTTAGGGTTTAGAGTTTAGGGTTTTTTTTTTTTTTTTTTTTTAGGGTTTAGGGTTTAGGGTTTATGGTTTTTTTTTTTTTTTTTTTTAAATCAAAGTTTATTTTTATACAACAAAGAGCAGTACAAATAAAACCTAATGGGAGGGAGACTGTGTCAAGACCTCCGCAAAAGGCTATACATTTACAACATCAAAACAAAAATAACGACATACTACAACAGGGCAACCCGAAATACAACAGAACAAAAAGCAAACAAACCAGAGGTTGCCCCAGAATACATCAATCAAAATAAAACAAAGGGTGGGCAAGGAGAACTCTGCAGTGAACGCCCACCTCAAAGCATATCAACCTGAATCAGGCGGTCGCCCATAAGGTAACCCCGCCTGACTCTTCTGAGTCCTGTAAAACCGGCGCTGCTGTGAGCGCGTGCGACCGGGTAGTGGCAAGGACTGACATGCAGTAGTAGGAGGAAGAGCCAAATCAGCCTCTCGAGAACCACTCCCAAGGTCAATCTGTAACGGAGTAATGGGACCAGAAGCTGTAGTAACAACCATCTGTGACGGAGCAGTGGAAACAATCATCGGGTCTATCACCACGGGAACAACATCAACCGGAGAAGAGCTCGACCCAGAACTAGAACCCTGAGCACCACCTGCAATAATGGAAGTAACAACCACTGAAATGTCCTGAGGAGTAGGCATGGTAGCCACCACAACCTGAGGCACCAATGGAATATCCTCAACAATAGCCTCTAAAGAATGAGAAGAGGACGATGGGCATGAAGATGAACCAACACCAGAATCAACACCTGGGAAGGAATCTCCTGTAATAGAGTGAAGAACCTCGAACTGGTTACTCGAAGGAGAAGCCAGAGGAGTAACCTGACTAGAAGCCTGGCGACGCCTACGTCGCTGCTGAATCCATCCTGGCTCAGTACTCCCAGAACCAGCACCACTAGAAGGAACCGAGTCATGCGGAACACTGTGAGGCGGACCCAAAGACCCTGGATCAGCCGAAGAAGTATGAGGACGCTTTCCCTGATCTTTGGAACGGCTGCCAAAAGACCTAAAACCAGAACTAGAACAGCGCTGCACAGAATGGCCTAACATATGGCACTCCGTACAAAAATAGGGGACTTTTTCATAGACCACCCCCAAAGTCTGTCTGTGACTGCCCCACCCCACCCAGATTTGATCCGGACGAGGTTGCAACACATCAATCTCAACGCAAATGCGGGCAAAAGAGCCTCGAGAACCATCAGCTGTAATCTCATCCACCATAAGAGGGTTCCCTAAAATCTTACCAATCTGATAAAGACACTGCTTGTCATATAAATGCAGAGGTAAATCAAGAATCCGAACCCAAACCGGAGTAATCGAAGACTCGGCCTCAAATTTAAACTCTGGTGTCCATTTAGAAAAACGAATCGAAACTGTCCCGATAGAAACAAACTTTTGAGACCATAATTTAAGAAAATCTTCCTCAACAGAAAAAATAATAACCAAAAAGCCTCGGGGAAGAAATTTCACGGTAAACGAGCCCATGAAGCCAAAATGGGAAAAAGCAGTCATGATAGCACTATTGGGTGTAACACCCCGGTTCCCTGTAACACGGCCAATCAACGAAAATTTAAAAGGCACTGACAGGGAAGAAATAACCTGATCCGGGAAGAGAATACCCGGAATACCATCCACAAGAGTCGGCTCCGCAGGCCCACCCAGCATGTCACCAAACCCTGCAAAGCTCTGTTTGGCTGGAGGAAGAGCAGTGATATCTCGAAATGAAGCCAAAGGAGGGACTAGTGAAGGCGGAACAGTAGCCGAAACATCAGGAGCAGAAGAACATGTAGGTTTGACCTCCGGTTGACCCCCGGCCAAATATGGCGAGGTGACCACCTGAACATCACTACCGACCAGAGACGACGATGGGAGCACAGAACCGGTACCTAAAAGAGAGGAACCGACCGGCGACAGAGGTGATCCACTCGACTTAAAGAACCCAAAAGGTATTTCGACACCATTATGCATGATAGTACCTAACAGTTCCGCATGAGCGGGCAGTTTAAGCCGAGAAGGCAAACGAACTGTAGAACGCACAGCACTTACCGGAGCAGCAGTACACAAAGGCGCTACTGCCGAGTCAACACGGTTGAGTTGACTCGGAGACTCGACCGCTTTCACCGGTGAGTTTCCAACCGGAGCAAAGCTAAAGGCCGGTGACGATGAGGAGGGACAGGAACCGGCCACTAAACCACCTGAAACGGCCGAAAACGTGTTGAACCGGGCAGAACTCGGCGACGAACTCGCTTGAAACCCATGAATTAGGGTTTAGGGTTTAGGGTTTTTTTTTTTTTTTTTTTTTTTAATAAACACCGCCGGAAGCGGGGGGGTTAGGCAGACCCCTACCTGTATATATCATCAAACACAAAATACAAGATAAAACCTAAAGAGAGGAGGATAAAATCAACACCTCTCAAAAGGCTAGTCATACAAAGAGAAAAACAGAAACCTAGGGTGGCAAATACACAAGCCAAAAACTAATCCCTAAGTAAAATGCATAATACAAATAAACACAAATGATCAGCGCTAAATATATGAAAACAAAGCGAAACATATCTAAACAGTAGTGATCCAGCTCAGAAGTAGGTGCAAAAGACCATCGATGGTACCCATCTCTGAGCCGTTTGTCGATGTAATGCCAATCTGAAAAGTACATCCTAATCCAAGAACGGGCAGCTATACACGATCTGGCCGTCAAAATAATATGCAGCTGGAGAGATACTGTGCAAAAATGGTCGAAACACAAAAGGAGGACCGTAATCCAGCTCAAGTCAGAAAATCTCAAAGACCCAAGGAGAGGGGGACAACTGACGGAGCTCATAAAATCAGAAATCCAAGCATGACTGTAACTCTGAAATAAGAGGCAACCAATAGTGAACGTCCAGAGCCACCAATGCACGGAGCAGAAGTAGAAACCATATAACTCCCGAGATGAATGAGGCTCCGGGCTAAAGAGACCACCGAAATATATCATCCAGAGCCACCATAACAATCGACAAGAGGGCATAAAAGTAAGAAAGCGGCGGTCAAGTAGAAGTTTGCAGTGAGCGCCAGCCGGATAACAGGAATGGTCCAAAGAAAAGCACCGACGGTGAAAGTGCTGGGACCCACCCAAATCCAAAGGAACAAAATATGAAGAGTGCAAGTGTCTGGGCCAACTTGCACCGCTCAAATGTGATATAAAAAACAACCTCCAAGCAGAAAAGACCTGCAAAAAAATATACATATATATAGATAAAGAAAGAGAGCCAAAAGGAAGAAGGGGCTACAAATGGCTAAAAATATCTGGATCTGAGGTATGGAAGCCCTGAATGATCAGAACGGGCAAGGATGGAGATGTGTCTGGGTAAGGAAGGACCTAACTCTAAGGTAAACTGCCTAAGGTCATGAGCCCTAGCCGCCAAAGCATCCGCCACCGAATTACCCTCCCTGTATATGTGCGAGATATGAACCATACGCCCCCTCAAGAGAACCAAAATCCTAGACATAATGTGATCCAACCCCCAACAACACTGACGAGATCGGAGGATCTGAATAGAAATCTGGGAATCAACCTCAATCCAAAGAGGGAAAAGAGAAAGATCAGAACAAAGGATAAGACCCCTCCAGACCGCCCAGAGTTCCGCCCGGATAGTAGACCCAGCTCCAATGAACTCACTGAACGAAAGCAAGACCCGCCCAGAATGATCACGAACGACGCCACCAACCGAAGAATCCCCAGGATTCCCTCTCGAACTCCCATCCACATTAAGCTTAAAACAACCGAACGGCGGCCGAAGCCAACGAACAATCGCCGTCCGATGATATCTGTAAAAGCAAACCGAAATCCCTAGCGAACGCGCCACCTGGAAATAACCCACCCAATGCTTGGGTTTGACAGTACGCGCAGAATGGGCGAGGCGCAGGTAAGACAAGATCTGGAACTTCACCGTCTCTCCAGAAATGGAGAGCTGGCGGTGCTTCGCATCATTCCGAGCCGTCCAGAGAAACCACAAAATAATGAAAGGGAGAAACTCCCTCACATGGCCCCCTGGAGCCCAGACCAGATCCCTCTTCCACGCACTAAGGAATAACCTGAAATCCTCAGTGTCAGGGATACGAACCCCAAAGACAGCACCAAAAAAATGCCAAACAGGGCGAGCCACCGGGCTGCGAATAAACACATGCGTGAATGTCTCAGACATATCACAACACTGACAACGAGACGCTAACGCAAAGCCACGGCGCTGAAGCACCTCATCAACTGGGAGCCACTGATGCCAAAATCTCCAAAGAAAGAATGACATCGTAGGCCTCAACCAGCTACCCCAACAGGGGCGATTAATGCCAGAGATCGGGGCGCGCAAACGGATCAACTCCCAAGCGGACTTTACAGAAAAAGCACCATCGGAGCTATGAATCCAACGAGCCGAATCCAACTCTCCCAAGAGAATCGGGACCAACACAATCTGCTCCGCAAAAGAAGGAGCAACTACTGAACAAAGGAGGTCAAAATCCCAGGTTCCCTCCGAAAGAAAATGGGAAACCCGGGCACCACGATCTCCACAGACCTCAGTCTGACTGGACAGGGGAACATCCCTGAACCAACAATCATCCCAAAATGAAACATCTCCATGGCCGACACGCCAGCGAATACCACTCTCCGCACGAGGCCTGATCTGGAGCAAACGCCGCCAAGTGGGAGAGATAAAACCACGAGAAGAGACAAAAGCTGGGTGCGCCAAGAGGCAATATTTCCTCATCAAAAATTTGGCCCAGAGGGAAGATCCCTGCCTGAACCGAAACCACAGTTTTATGGAGAAGCTATCCACGAGATCTTTCAATCTGCGGAAGCCAAGACCCCCCTCTTCCACGGGGAGGCAAGCCCGAGACCAACGAGCCCAATGCCATTTCTTCTCCAAGGGCCTAGACCCCCAAAGAAAGGCATTAAAGGCTCTCTCAAGTTTCTCCATGACAGCCAACGGAGGCTGAACAACCTGAAACAAATATATGGGCATCGAGAGGAGCACGCTACGAATGAGGGTCATGCGGCTCCCCGGAGAAAGAGTACGAATCTCCCAACCCTCCAGCCGCCTCCTAACAGACTGTAAGAGGGGCTCAAAATGAGAACACGTCCTATTTCCTCGAAATAAGGGAACTCCTAGGTACTTGATCGGCAGATGCCCCTCCGCAAAGCCAGTGATACGCAAAAGTCTAGAGCGAAGGCGCTCAGAGCATCGCGGAGGAAGAATCAGGGAACTCTTGACAGCATTCACCAGCTGTCCCGAACAGTTCTCATAGTGATGCAGAAAATCTAAAAGACGCTGCATCCCACGAGACCCACCATTGGCAAAAATAATGATATCATCAGCATAGGCCAGATGGGAAATCAAAAGATCACAACTAGAACGGTACCTAAAAGCAGGATGACGCAAGTAGAGTCTGTCAAGGCCACGCGAAAGATACTCCGCCCCTAAGATGAAGAGAAGGGGGGACAATGGGTCTCCCTGCCTGAGGCCCCTGGTAGAACCGAAGAACCCCGAAAGAGAACCATTGATATTAACGGAGAAATGACAATGAGAAATACAGGCCGAGACCAACGCCACAACCTGCTCAGAGAAACCAAAATGGCGCAAAACAGCAAAAAGGAAAGGCCATTGGACCCGATCATAGGCCTTAGCCATATCCAACTTCAAAATAACATTACCACCACGAGTGGGAAGAGTGAGACTATGAGTGAGCTCCTGAGCAAGGAGGATGTTATCAGAAATCATCCGTCCCGGCACAAAACCACTCTGATTCAAAGAAATGAGTCTCTCCGCCACAGCCCGCAAACGAGAGTACAACAACTTAGAAATGATTTTGTTCGTGACATTACACAGGCTGATCGGACGGAAATCCGACCAAGCCCGAGCACCCTCGACTTTTGGGATCAAAGTAATCGTGGTGGCAGTAAAGCTCTGGGGCAGGGGAGAGCCTCGGAAAAAATCCAAAACCGCATCCAACACATCCTGATGAACGATCTCCCAGCAATGCTGGAAAAACGCCGAAGAGAAGCCATCAGGGCCTGCCACACTGTCAGGAGAAATGGAGAAAACAGTCGCACGCACCTCCTCAAGGGAGGGGGTAGCAGTAATCCCATAATTCTCCTCATCAGAAATCACCGAAGGAAACCCCGAAAAATCAGGACAATCAAGCACAAAGGGATCCCCAGTGAGTAAGTTCTGAAAAAATGAGGCACCCGACTGCTGAATCATCTCAGGAGACGTCAGGCAAACCCCATCATCCCATATGCGGAAAATCTTATTAGCCACACGCTTCTTCTTAACCATGTTATGAAAGAGTTTGGTGTTCCGCTCACCATCCTCTAGCCGGTTGCATGCAGCTTTTTGTTTCCAAAAATCCGCCTCCATGGCGGTGACACGGGCCAGATCCGCATTACGATCGGACAGGGCAGTCCAATTCGAATCAGAAGGATCGGCCTCACAAGCGAGCTCAGCGGAACGGTTTAGGGTTTGGGGTTTGGGGTTTGGGGTTCGGGGTTCGGGGTTTCGGGTTTCGGGTTTCGGGTTTCGGGTTTAGGGTTTTTTTTTTTTTTTTTTTTTTTTTTTTCCGGAAAACACCGCCGGATGCGGGGGGGTTAGGCAGACCCCTACCTGTATATATCCACAAAATAAAAAGTAACAGCAGAAAGAAAACCTAAAAGAGGAGGGGGACTATACCAAGACCTCCTCAAAAAGGCTAAAGTAGTAGAAACATAAATGCAAAGTAGCCTAGGGACCTAAATACAAAAGCAAAAAAACCCTAGACTACGACCAAAAGTGCGCCAAAAAACTAATCAAATACGAGCAGCGCTAAGAGTCAACACGGCGAGGAAGACCAAATGATAACTGGGAGATGAGTGCGGTATCCAAGAAGAAACTCTCATCTCTGAGCCATCACCCTGAAGAATCCAATCTGTCAAAACGACTCTAATCTGAGACCGGATAACTGTATGAATCCCAGCAGTCAAAATAAGAGCTGGCCAGGAAATCACTGTACAATGACGATAAACGGCAAAATGAAGATCGCAATCCAGCCAGAACAAAAAAGATCCAGCATCTGAAGTATGAATCTGACGAAGGTATCATAACAATGAAGAGGATCGTCCGGAAATAATCCCTGGAACCACCACGACATCCAGTAAACTCCTGTAAAAGAACTGATACGGCGGGCAAGGAGAGCCTGCAGTAAACGCCCGCCAGGGACCAGAAATAGACCAAAGAGAAGCACAAATAGAGATAGCGCTCCAGTGAATATGAGAGGGCCAAGAAAAACACCAATAGGGATAGTGCAAGAGCCCACACAATCCCGAGGAGACCAAACATGTAGTGTGCGAGTGTCTGTGCCCACTCACACAAGACTGGCAAATCGGGGAAAAAGAGAAACCCCCAACAGAACAGTACCTGCAAAGAAAAATAAAGATATACATATAGATATACCGAAGAAATGGATCCAAGTGAAGGAAAGGGCTGCAAACAGCTAAGAACATCTATATCTCAGGTAGGGGAGTCCGGAGGTATCCGAACGTACAAGTATGGAAATGTGCCTAGGGAGGGAGGGACCTAACTCTAAGGTAAAGTGCCTAAGGGTATGGGCCCTCGCCGCCAATGCATCCGCCACCGAATTACCCTCCCGGAATATATGCGAAATATGAACAGACCGCCCCCTCAAAAGGACCAGAATCCTGGATACCATGTGATCAAGACCCCAGCAACATCGACGGGAACGTATGAGCTGAATAGAAGTCAGAGAATCAAGCTCGATCCAAAGAGGGAAAAAAGAAAGATCAGAACAAAGGAGAAGACCCCTCCAAACCGCCCAAAGCTCAGCCCGGAGAGAAGACCCAGCTCCGATGAACTCGCTGAATGAGAGCACAACCCTCCCGGAATCATCCCGAACAACGCCACCAGCAGAGGAGTCCCCAGATGTACCACGCGAGCTCCCATCCACATTAAGCTTGAAACACCCGGACGGCGGTCGCAGCCAGCGAACAATCGCCGTCCTATGGAATCTGCGGAGAGCAACCGAAATACCCAGCAATCTCGCCACATGAAACACACCCAGCCAATGTCTGGGCTTGACAGTACGCGCAGAGTGGGCAAGACGCAGGTAATACAAAATCTGATACTTCACCGTCTCCCCAGAAACAGGGAGATGACGGTGCTTAGCATCGTTCCGCGCAGTCCAGAGGAACCACAGAACGATGCAGGGGAGAAACTCCCGCACATGGCCCCCCCGGGACCAGACCAAATCTCTCTTCCACGCACTGAGGAACAAACTGAAATCCTCAGTGTCGGGAATACGAACCCGAAACACGGCACCAAAGAAGTGCCAGACAGACCGAGCAACCGGGCTACGAATAAAAATGTGTGTGAATGTCTCAGCCATATCACAACACTGACATCTCGAGGCTAACGCAAAACCCCGGCGCTGGAGCACCTCATCAACTGGGAGCCACTGATGCCAGAATCTCCAAAGGAAGAACGACATGGTAGGCCTCAACCAACTGCCCCAACACGGGCGGAAAATATCTGAAGACGGAGCACGCTGACGAATCAGCTCCCAAGCAGATCTCACAGAGAAAGCACCATCGGAGCTATGGATCCATCGTGCCATATCAGGGTCTCCCGAAAGAACAGGAATCAAAACAATCTCCTCGGCAACCGAAGGAGCAACAACCGCACAAAGGCGATCAAAATCCCAGAACCCCTCAGACAGAAAATGAGAGACCCGAACATCACGGCCCCCGCGGACCACACACCGGGAGGACAAAGGAACGTCCCCAAACCAAGTGTCATCCCAAAAGGAAACATCTCCGAGACCAACACGCCAACGAATGCCAGGCTCCGCGCGAGGGCGGATCATGAGGAGACGACGCCAAATGGGGGAAATAGAAGCACGGGCGGGGACATAGGCAGGAGCATCCAGCCGGCAATACTTCCGGAAAAGGAATCTCGCCCATAGAGAGGAGCCCTGCCGAAATCTGAACCATAATTTTATAGAGAAACATTCCACGAGATCTTTCAATCTGCGGAATCCAAGGCCCCCCTCAAGCACGGGGAGGCAAGCCCGGGACCACCGGGCCCAGTGCCACTTCCTTTCCAAGGGCCTCGACCCCCAGAGGAAGGCATTGAAGGCTCGCTCAAGCTTCTCCATGACAGCCAGAGGTGGCTGAACCACCTGAAACAGATAAATCGGCATGGAGAGGAGCACGCTACGTATCAGGGTCATACGGCTACCCGGGGAGAGGGTCCGAATCTCCCAACCCTCTAACTTCCTACGAACAGACTGTAGGAGGGGCTCAAAAAGGGAGCACGTGCTATTACCCCGATAAAGGGGAACTCCGAGGTACTTGAGGGGCAGATGACCCTCGGCGAACCCGGTGATTCGCAAAAGCCGGGAGCGGAGGCGCCCAGAGCACCTCGGAGGCAAAATCAAAGAGCTCTTAGCAGCATTCACACGCTGCCCCGAACAATTCTCGTAGTGATGCAGAAAATCAACAAGGCGCTGCATACCACGAGACCCACCACTGGAAAAAATAATGACATCATCAGCGTAAGCCAGGTGGGAAATCAAAATATCACAATCAGACCGATACCTAATCGCAGGATGCTGCAGGTAGAGTCGGTCAAGGCCACGAGAAAGATACTCCGCCCCCAAAATGAAAAGAAGGGGAGACAATGGATCGCCCTGCCGGAGGCCTCTGGTGGAACCAAAAAACCCCGATAGAGAGCCATTAATGTTCACGGAGAAATGACAATGGGAAATACAGGCCGAGACCAAAGCCACAACACGCTCAGAAAAACCAAAATGTCTCAAAACATCAAACAGGAAAGACCACTGGACCCTATCATAGGCCTTGGCCATATCCAACTTCAAGATGACATTACCACCACGGGGGGGTTAGGCAGACCCCTACCTGTATATATCCACAAAATAAACAGTAACAAAATACAGAATACAGGAAAAAAACCTAAAAGAGGAGGTGGATAAAACCATAACCTCCTCAAAAAGGCTAAAGCAGTAGAAACATAAATACAAAGCAACCTAGGGAAGGAATTACAAAAGCAAAACGAACCCTAGAAGACTACCAAATAAGCGGCAACAACTAATCAAAAAGGAGAAGCGCTATGAACCGCATGCTGAGGAAGACAAAATGATAATGGCGAGATGATCGCAGAGTCCATGCAAAAGCTCTCATCCCGGAGCTATCATCCTGGAGAGTCCAATATGTCATAAGAAGCAGAGGATCCTTTAGAAAGCACCCCATGAATCCACCATGACATCCAGCAAACACCTCTGCAATAACTGATACGGCGGCCAAGGAGAACCAGCAGTAAACGCCCTCCAGGAACCATGAATGTGCCAAAGGAAAGCACCAACAGAAATAGGGCAGAAACCCACTCAGAACAAACAAGAATACACACATCATGTGCAAGTGTCTGGACCCACTTGCACAGACCATACGGAAGTGAAAAACAACCTCCAAGTACACTAACCTGCAATAAAATATATATATATATATATGTATATAGATATAAATAGATATAGAGCCAGAGACCATAAAGAAAGAGATCCAAAAAAGAAGAAGGGGCTGCAAATGGCTAAGAGGATCTGTTTCTGAGGTATGGAAGCCCAGAATGATCAGATCTAGCAAGGGTGGAGATGTCTGGAGGTAGGGAAGGACCTAACTCTAAGGTGTACTGCCTAAAAGTATGAGCCCTCGCCGCCAAGGCATCCGCCACAGAATTCCCTTCCCGGTAAATATGCGATAAATGAACAGATCGCCCCCTCATCAACAAAAGAATCCGAGTAACAAAATGTTCAAGATCCCAGCAGCACCGACGAGAACGAAGTAAAAGAATGGAAATCCAAGAGTCAGTCTCAATCCAAAGAGGGAAGAGATGAAGATCAGAAGAAATGAGAAGACCCCTCCAAATAGCCCATAATTCTGCCCGGACATTGGTCCCAACTCCAATGAACTCACTGAAAGAAACCACCACATGCCCAGAAGAGTCACGAACAACCCCACCAACAGTAGAGGCCCCAGGACTACCTCTCGAACTCCCATCTACATTCAATTTAAAACACCCGAACGGCGGCCGCAACCAACGAACAATCAGTCAGTTTACGAGCCCTACGCAACTGAACAAAAATCCCCATAGCCCTCGCAGCCTGCAAAACACCCCGCCAGTGCATGGGCTTAACAGTAGACGCAGCGTGAGCGAGGCGCAAATAAGACAAAATCTGAGACTTAACAGTCTCCGCGGAAATGTGCAAGCGACGGTGTTTTGCATCGTTACGAGCCGTCCAGAGAAACCATAAAACAATGAAAGGCAAAAACTCCTTCACGTGGCCCCTAGGAGTCCACCCCGGATGCCTCTTCCAAGCACTGAGGAAGAGTCTGAAATCACTGGTAAGGGGAATACGGACATGAAAAACAGCCCCAAAGTAATGCCATACAGACCTGGCAAGAGGGCTATCAATGAAAATGTGCGTGAATGTCTCAGGCATCTCACAACACTGACATTTAGACGCCAGCTCGAAACCACGACGCTGGAGCACATCGTCAACTGGAAGCCATTGATGCCAAAACCTCCAGAGGAAGAAAGACATAGTAGGCCTCAGCCAACTGCCCCAGCAAGGAGTGAAGATATCAGAAACTTGGTCTCTCAAGCGGACAAGCTCCCATGCGGATTTCAGCGAAAAAAACACCGTCAGAACTATGCACCCAAATAGCCGAATCGGGCTCCCCCGATGCAATAGGGATCAGAGTAATAGTCTCAGCAACAGAGGGTGGGACAACTGAGCAGAGGAGGTCAAAATCCCAAGCCCCATCTGAAAGAAAGTGAGAAACACGGACACCCCGATCCCCCCTAAGCAGGACCTGACTAGACAAGGGAACATCCCCACACCAGATGTCATCCCAAAAAGCAACATCTCCCACCCCAATTCTCCATCGAATGCCAGATTCAGCACGAGCCCTAATCTTAAGCAAACGACGCCAAGTGGGAGAAATGAACCCAGCAGATGAAACATAAGCTGGATGCACCAACTGGCAGTATTTTCTCATCATGAATTTGGCCCATAGGGATGAACCTTGACGAAAACGAAACCATAATTTAATGGAGAAGCTATCCACAATATCTTTGAGTCTGCGAAATCCAAGACCCCCTTCAGAGACAGGAAGACATGCACGAGACCACCTCGCCCAATGCCATTTCTTATCCAAGGATCTGGATCCCCACAGGAAACCATTGAAAACATTCTCAAGCCTCTCCATAACTGCCAGAGGTGGCTGGACTACCTGGAACATGTAAATGGGAACTGAAAGGAGGACACTCCTAAGGAGAGTCATACGGCTCCCCGGGGAAAGAGTTTTAAGCTCCCAACCCTCCAACTTCTTACTCACCATCTGCACAAGGGGATCAAAAAGAGAGCAAACTCTATTCCCACGAAACAAAGGAACTCCGAGGTATTTGATAGGAAAACAACCCTCCCCAAACCCAGTGATACGAAGGAGACGGGAACGAGTACGACCAGAACACCTCGGAGGCAAAATAATGACACTCTTAACTGCATTCACCAACTGCCCCGAGCAGTTTTCATAGTGATGCAAAAAATCCATGAGACTGTTCATCTCACGAGTCCCACCATTGGCAAAAATAATGATATCATCAGCATAGGCCAGGTGGGAAAGAAGGAGATCACAACCAGATCGGTACCTAATCGCAGGATACTGACGATAAAGACGATCAAGACCACGCGAAAGGTACTCTGCCCCCAAAATGAAAAGAAGTGGGGACAAAGGGTCGCCCTGCCGGAGACCCCTAGTGGATCCAAAGAATCCAGTGAGTGAACCATTGATATTAACTGAAAATTGGTAATGAGAAATGCAGGCAGATATCATCGACACTACCTGCTCTGAAAAGCCATAATGCCTCAAGACATCCAACAGAAAAGACCATTGGACCCTATCATAAGCTTTAGCCATATCCAGTTTCAAAATAACATTGCCACCACGGGTGGGGAGAGAAAGACTATGAGTGAGCTCTTGAGCAAGGAGGATATTATCCGAAATCACCCGCCCTGGAACAAAGCCACTCTGATTCCACGAAACCAGCCTCTCCGCCACCTCCTTCAGCCGAGAATATAAAAGTTTGGAAATTATCTTATTAGTCACATTACACAAGCTGATAGGACGAAAGTCCGACCAAGCCTGAGCACCCATGACTTTGGGAATCAATGTGATCGTGGTGGCAGTAAACCCCTGTGGCAAGGGACTACCCCGAAAGAAATCCAGGACCGCATCAAAAACATCCTGATGGACAATCTCCCAGCAATGCTGAAAGAAGGCCGAAGAGAATCCATCAGGCCCCGCCACACTATCACGATGAATGGAGAAAACAGTCGCCCGCACCTCCTCCAAAGAAGGAGGGGCAGCAATATTTGCGTTCTCCAAATCCGAGATCACCAAGGGGAAATCAGAAAAATCTGGGCAAGAAAGCACAAAAGGATCCCCAGTAAGCAGGTTTTGAAAAAAGGCGGCCCCAGACTGCTGAATAAGCTCAGAGGAAGTAATGCAAGAGCCATTATCCCAAATACGAAAGATTTTATTAGCCACCCTTTTTTTCTTGACCATATTGTGGAAGAGTTTGGTGTTCCTCTCACCATCCTCTAACCACCTACAAGCGGCTTTTTGCCGCCAAAAATCCGCCTCCATGGCGGTAACCCTAGCAAGATCTGCATTGCAATTGGACAAACTAGTCCAATGCAAATCCGAAGGAGCAGCCTCGCAATCTGCCTCAGCAATTCGGACAGCCTGCTCCGCCTCAGCAAGTTTGGCAAAAAGATCACCAAAAACACTCTTATTCCACCACTTCAGATGGCTTTTGAGGCGCTTCAATTTCACAAAAAGACGGGGCATACCGTTCAAATGACACGGTAAATTCCAATTAAGCCTCACCGTCTGCAAAAAACCATGGTGCCTGAGCCACATGCTCTGAAAGCGAAAAGAACTCGGCCCACTAGCAAAGACCGGAACTGACACAAAAAGAGGACAATGGTCAGAGACCGTACGAATGAGGTGCTCCACACGAATAGAATGAAAATGGTCACCCCAATCAACAGACACAAAAACCCGATCAAGACGCTTCCAAATGGTCTTGTTCGTCCACGTGAACGAAGACCCCTCAAAACCAGCATCTACTAACCCAGAATCCAAAATAAAGTGATTAAATTCTTCCATGGGAAGCAACCGCCCACCAGAAGAACCCAAACACTCCGACGAATTCCTGACTACATTAAAGTCGCCACCAACAAGCCAAAGACCCTGAGCAGGCTTAACCTGAAGCAAAGAATTCCAAAGCTGTCTGCGCTCAATGTAGTCACACTTAGCATAAACAAAGGAACAAAAGACAGTGGTCGGCAAAAAAGTAGCAGAAACCCGGAAGTGAAGGAATTGAGTGTGATCAAAAAGACACTCAACCATGACATCCTCAGCAAAGAAAACCCAGATATGACCCGAGGAGTTCGATATAACTCGAGAAAAACCAAAACGACGAGTCATAAAACGAACATCCAGATCAATCATGGGTTCCAAAATAGCCAAGATCTTGACTCTCTTATCTTTAACGTGGGCATGTAGCCTTTGTTGAGACTCCGAGCTCCGGAGCCCCCTGACATTCCATATGAGAAAATTCATGGAGAATGGGCACCAGAACCGCCCTGTCGCTTTTTACGCGACCTATGAAAAGCATTCTCCTTCCTTTTCTTAATATCCCCCATATCAGCATCCAGAATACGACCTTCAGACCTACAGCCATCACCCGACTCAGAATGCCGATCGAATTCCTGATCAGTATCTCCAGCAGATTCCAGCCGGAAGACCAGCTCACTGACAGAAGGACCCTGCCTGGCAACCAATTCCTCTACCGTAGAGGAAGCATCATCAGGAGACAAAGGAACAGAGGGGATGGAATGACTACTGTGATTCAAAGTACAAGGCCCCAGAGAGCCAAACACAGGCAACTCACTAGTAGACGGGACCCCAATACCATCCACACAATCATCCAACTGTAACCCTCCATCAATAACCTCATCACTGAGGATCACACCCTCAACAAGAACAGACTCCAAAGGATCCTTTCCAGAAGACCCAACACCGGCATCCTCCAGATGACCACATGGAGGGTCCATATCAACACAATCTAATCCAACAGGATCAGGCTCCGCGTCCTGCCCATGCGAGAGCACCTCAAAAGGATTCAACTCAAGAGGATTCTTTCTTGGAAGAACCTGCCGAACTGGCCTCTTTCTCCCTCTACGTCTGGGACCCGTGCCAGTTTTCTGAAGCTGAGGCTGGGTCCCCAAATTAAAACCAGAATTAACACCCCCTGGAGGGGCAGACTCTGTAGATGGGGGAGACTGGCCAGAAGCACGGTCAGCAGGCTTAGGACGAACAGGTTTGGGATTTTTTCCATGGGAATAACAAACACTGGTCGAATGACCCAGCATTTTGCAATCCATGCAGTACCCGGGGATTCGCTCATAAATGACTTCAATTTCTTGAGCATGATCACCCCAACCCACCCAAATCTCTTTGACTGGCGGTTCGAGCACATTAATTTCAACACAGACGCGAGCAAAAGCGCCTCGAGAAGAATCTGCAGTATGATCATCCATCTTCACCGGTTTCCCCACAATTTTGGCCAAAGCAAAGAGACTTTGCTTAGAAAACAAATGAAGGGGAAGACCCGGGAAGCGGATCCAAACTGGGGCAATGGGTGACTCCTCCTGAAGATTAAACTCTGGCGTCCACTTAGAGAAGCGGACCGACAGAGGTCCAACCTGCATAACCCCCTTGGTCCAAAAGAACGCATAGTCTTCTTCACAAGCAAGAGTGAGAACAAGAAAACCCCGAGGCATGAACTTTAAGTCAAAAGATCTAACTAGTCCCAATTTAGCAAAAGCCGCAGAAATACCAGAATTTGGAACTAGAGATCGATTCCCTGAAATTTTTCCAACCAAAGCAAATTTGAAAGGTTCTGCGAGGGTAGAAATAACCTCATCCGGGAAGAGAATACCCGGTTTTCCATTTCGAAGAGTCGGCACAGGCATGTCATTCATAGAGTTGTGCAACTCATCAAAGCTTTTTTTGGCCGTCCAAGGGGATGGTGGAGTCAGGATATCACGAAATGAGACAGTAAGCGGAATAGGAACACGCGTACCTGGTTTGACCGTTTCAGCACAAGGGTTGACTGCCGAGTCAACTCGTCCTTCACGGTGATTCGACTCGACCGAGTTGACTCGTGAGTCACCTACCGGAGCACCACCATGGACCGGCGACGGTGAGGGGAGTCCAGAACCGGGACCAATTCGTGCAGACTCGGGCATTGGAGGGTCCGATTTAACCAAAGGATGTGAAGAAACTCGATTTTGCCCTAGAAATTGGGCGTTTCCGACCGGTGGCCGGAAACCAGAAATTGAAGATGGCAAAATGCGACCCATACCTGGACGATCAACCCCTAAAGAGGAATTGAAGAAAGAAGCCGGAATAGTGCCTGAAATCGGCGGTGAGAAAGACGGCAGTGAGGCGTCCAACGGCGAGTTCTTAGATCTGAAATTCACGGCTGATTTGAACTCCGATTGGAGTGATTCATGAACCATTGGAATCGTCTGGACGAGAGGGTCACAGATCGGGGTCGGGATGGAACATTGGATGTCGGAGTTGGCCGGAATCGACGAAACAAGCGACGGCTGCGCAGTGAACAGTGACTGCGGAGCTTTGAACGGAGATGACGCCGGAACGGGGTAACTGGACGGTCGCGCAGGTGCCGGAAATGAAAGGGGAGGGTGAGGCGAAGAGAATGATGTATGGCCCGTACCAGGAGGAGCGACGGTTGCCGGCGCCGACGACGGGGAAGAAACCGCCGCGATTTTGACCGGAGAAATGAGTGGGTAATCGGACTCCATTTGAGCTGAAATTTTGTAGGGAGGGTCGTCGTGAGGTGGCGGTTCAGATGGTGTGGTTGGCCGGCCGGGATCCGGCGGCGGTGGCATGGCGGTGGGTAGGGCGAGAATAGTGACGGGTTTAGTGTGTTTTTTCTCACCTTTTACTGTGTGTTTTTTCAGAGAAAATTTTTTTGGGGGCAAATGGTTTGGTTTAGGGTTTAGGGTTTAGGGTTTAGAGTTTTAGGGTTTTTTTTTTTTTTTTTTTTTAGATAAAACCCAAAGAGAGGAGGATAAAATCAACACCTCTCAAAAGGCTAGTCATACAAATAGAAAAACAGAAACCTAGGGTGGCAAATACACAAGCCAAAAATTAATCCCGAAGTAAAATACATAATACAAATAAACACAAATGATCAGCGCTAAATATATGAAAACAAAGCGAAACATATCTAAACAGTAGTGATCCAGCTCAGAAGTAGGTGCAAAAGACCATCGATGGTACCCATCTCTGAGCCGTCTGTCGATGTAATGCCAATCTGAAAAGTACATCCTAATCCAAGAACGGGCAGCTATACACGATCTGGCCGTCAAAATAATATGCAGCTGGAAAGATACTGTGCAAAAATGGTCGAAACACAAAAGGAGGACCGTAATCCAGCTCAAGTAAGAAAATCTCAAAGACCCAAGGAGAGGGGGACAACTGACGGAGCTCATAAAATCAGAAATCCAAGCATGACTGTAACTCTGAAATAAGAGGCAACCAATAGTGAACGTCCAGAGCCACCAATGCACGGAGCAGAAGTAGAAACCATATAACTCCCGAGATGAATGAGGCTCCGGGCTAAAGAGACCACCGAAATATATCATCCAGAGCCACCATAACAATCGACAAGAGAGCATAAAAGTAAGAAAGCGGCGGTCAAGTAGAAGTCTGCAGTGAGCGCCAGCCGGATAACAGGAATGGTCCAAAGAAAAGCACCGACGGAGAAAGTGCTGGGACCCACCCAAATCCAAAGGAACAAAATATGAAGAGTGCAAGTGTCTGGGCCAACTTGCACCGCTCAAATGTGATATAAAAAACAACCTCCAAGCACAAAAGACCTGCAAGAAAAAATATACATATATAGATAAATAAAGAGAGCCAAAAGGAAGAAGGGGCTACAAATGGCTAAGAATATCTGGATCTGAGGTATGGAAGCCCTGAATGATCAGAACGGGCAAGGATGGAGATGTGTCTGGGTAAGGAAGGACCTAACTCTAAGGTAAACTGCTTAAGGTCATGAGCCCTAGCCGCCAAAGCATCCGCCACCGAATTACCCTCCCTGTATATGTGCGAGATATGAACCATACGCCCCCTCAAGAGAACCAAAATCCTAGACATAATGTGATCCAACCCCCAACAACACTGACGAGATCGGAGGATCTGAATAGAAATCTGGGAATCAACCTCAATCCAAAGAGGGAAAAGAGAAAGATCAGAACAAAGGATAAGACCCCTCCAGACCGCCCAGAGTTCCGCCCGGATAGTAGACCCAGCTCCAATGAACTCACTGAACGAAAGCAAGACCCGCCCAGAATGATCACGAACGACGCCACCAACCGAAGAATCCCCAGGATTCCCTCTCGAACTCCCATCCACATTAAGCTTAAAACAACCGAACGGCGGCCGAAGCCAACGAACAATCGCCGTCCGATGATATCTGTGAAAGCAAACCGAAATCCCTAGCGAACGCGCCACCTGGAAATAACCCACCCAATGCTTGGGTTTGACAGTACGCGCAGAATGGGCGAGGCGCAGGTAAGACAAGATCTGGAACTTCACCGTCTCTCCAGAAATGGAGAGCAAGCGGTGCTTCGCATCATTCCGAGCCGTCCAGAGAAACCACAAAATAATGAAAGGGAGAAACTCCCTCACATGGCCCCCTGGAGCCCAGACCAGATCCCTCTTCCACGCACTAAGGAATAACCTGAAATCCTCAATGTCAGGGATACGAACCCCAAAGACAGCACCAAAAAAATGCCAAACAGGGCGAGCCACCGGGCTGCGAATAAACACATGCGTGAATGTCTCAGACATATCACAACACTGACAACGAGACGCTAACGCAAAGCCATGGCGCTGAAGCACCTCATCAACTGGAAGCCACTGATGCCAAAATCTCCAAAGAAAGAATGACATCGTAGGCCTCAACCAGCTACCCCAACAGGGGCGATTAATGTCAGAGATCGGGGCGCGCAAACGGATCAACTCCCATGCGGACTTTACAGAAAAAGCACCATCGGAGCTATGAATCCAACGAGCCGAATCCAACTCTCCCAAGAGAATCGGGACCAACACAATCTGCTCCGCAAAAGAAGGAGCAACTACTGAACAAAGGAGGTCAAAATCCCAGGTTCCCTCCGAAAGAAAATGGGAAACCCGGGCACCACGATCTCCACAGACCTCAGTCTGACTGGACAGGGGAACATCCCTGAACCAACAATCATCCCAAAATGAAACATCTCCATGGCCGACACGCCAGCGAATACCACTCTCCGCACGAGGCCTGATCTGGAGCAAACGCCGCCAAGTGGGAGAGATAAAACCACGAGAAGAGACACAATCTGGGTGCGCCAAGAGGCAATATTTCCTCATCAAAAATTTGGCCCAGAGGGAAGATCCCTGCTTGAACCGAAACCACAGTTTTATGGAGAAGCTATCCACGAGATCTTTCAATCTGCGGAAGCCAAGACCCCCCTCTTCCACGGGGAGGCAAGCCCGAGACCAACGAGCCCAATGCCATTTCTTCTCCAAGGGCCTAGACCCCCAAAGAAAGGCATTAAAGGCTCTCTCAAGTTTCTCCATGACAGCCAACGGAGGCTGAACAACCTGAAACAAATATATGGGCATCGAGAGGAGCACGCTACGAATGAGGGTCATGCGGCTCCCCGGAGAAAGAGTACGAATCTCCCAACCCTCCAGCCGCCTCCTAACAGACTGTAAGAGGGGCTCAAAATGAGAACACGTCCTATTTCCTCGAAATAAGGGAACTCCTAGGTACTTGATCGGCAGATGCCCCTCCGCAAAGCCTGTGATACGCAAAAGTCTAGAGCGAAGGCGCTCAGAGCATCGCGGAGGAAGAATCAGGGAACTCTTGACAGCATTCACCAGCTGTCCCGAACAGTTCTCATAGTGATGCAGAAAATCTAAAAGACGCTGCATCCCACGAGACCCACCATTGGCAAAAATAATGATATCATCAGCATAGGCCAGATGGGAAATCAAAAGATCACAACTAGAACGGTACCTGAAAGCAGGATGACGCAAGTAGAGTCTGTCAAGGCCACGCGAAAGATACTCCGCCCCTAAGATGAAGAGAAGGGGGGACAATGGGTCTCCCTGCCTGAGGCCCCTGGTAGAACCGAAGAACCCCGAAAGAGAACCATTGATATTAACGGAGAAATGACAATGAGAAATACAGGCCGAGACCAACGCCACAACCTGCTCAGAGAAACCAAAATGGCGCAAAACAGCAAAAAGGAAAGGCCATTGGACCCGATCATAGGCCTTAGCCATATCCAACTTCAAAATAACATTACCACCACGAGTGGGAAGAGTGAGACTATGAGTGAGCTCCTGAGCAAGGAATATGTTATCAGAAATCATCCGTCCTGGAACAAAACCACTCTGATTCAAAGAAATGAGTCTCTCCGCCACAGCCCGCAAACGAGAGTACAACAACTTAGAAATGATTTTGTTCGTGACATTACACAGGCTGATCGGACGGAAATCCGACCAAGCCCGAGCACCCTCGACTTTTGGGATCAAAGTAATCGTGGTGGCAGTAAAGCTCTGGGGCAGGGGAGAGCCTCGGAAAAAATCCAAAACCGCATCCAACACATCCTGATGAACGATCTCCCAGCAATGCTGGAAAAACGCCGAAGAGAAGCCATCAGGGCCTGCCACACTGTCAGGAGAAATGGAGAAAACAGTCGCACGCACCTCCTCAAGGGAGGGGGTAGCAGTAATCCCATAATTCTCCTCATCAGAAATCACCGAAGGAAACCCCGAAAAATCAGGACAATCAAGCACAAAGGGATCCCCAGTGAGTAAGTGCTGAAAAAATGAAGCACCCGACTGCTGAATCATCTCAGGAGACGTCAGGCAAACCCCATCATCCCATATGCGGAAAATCTTATTAGCCACACGCTTCTTCTTAACCATGTTATGAAAGAGTTTGGTGTTCCGCTCACCATCC
Source organism: Primulina tabacum (assembly GCF_025594145.1). Taxonomy (NCBI): domain Eukaryota; kingdom Viridiplantae; phylum Streptophyta; class Magnoliopsida; order Lamiales; family Gesneriaceae; genus Primulina; species Primulina tabacum. The sequence goes on along the minus strand of NC_134562.1, from coordinate 94,402 downwards.
TCTAGCCAGTTGCATGCAGCTTTTTGTTTCCAAAAATCCGCCTCCATGGCAGTGACACTAGCCAGATCCGCATTACGATCGGACAGGGCAGTCCAATTCGAATCAGAAGGATAAGCCTCACAGGCAAGCTCAGCGGAACGAACTGCACTCTCAGCCTCGGTGATTTTATCAAAGATGCTACCAAAAACATCTCGATTCCACCACTTGAGGTGATTCTTAAGACGCTTCAACTTAACAAAAAGACGCGACATACCAATCAGACTGCAAGGCAAATTCCAATTAAGCCTGACAGTCTGCAAAAAACCATGATGCCGAAGCCACATACGCTGGAAGCGAAACGAGCTCGGCCCACGGGCAAAAACCGGAGCGGTAACCAAAAGCGGACAGTGGTCAGAAACAGTACGGGGGAGATGTTCAACTCGAATGGAGCTGAAATGATCACCCCAATCAACAGAAACCATAACCCTGTCCAACCGCTTCCAAACGGTCTTATTCATCCAAGTGAACGAAGACCCCTCAAAACCAGCATCAATCAAACCAGAATCCATAATGAAAGTGTTGAACTCCTCCATGGGTAGCAACCTACCACCACGGGTGCCCAAACACTCAGACGCATCACGAACAACATTGAAATCCCCACCAACCAGCCAAGGACCTAGAACAGGCTTGACGTGAAGCAGGGAAGACCAGAGGTCCCGACGCTCAATATAATCACATCTGGCATAAACAAAAGAACAAAAAACAGATGTGGGTAAAAAAGGGGCAGAAACCTTAATGTGAAGGAACTGAGCATGATCAAGGACACACTCAGCCTGCACATCAGCAGCAAAAAACACCCAAATGTGACCAGAAAGATTCGAAATGACTCGAGAAAAACCAAGACGACGAGTCATGAATCTCTGATCTAAATCGATCATCGGCTCCAAAACAGCCAAAACCTTAACCTGTTTCTCCTTCACAAAGGCATGCAGCCTCTGCTGGGACTCCGAACCCCGAAGTCCCCGGATATTCCAGATCATGCAATTCATAAAGGGTGGGCATCAGGATCACCCTGCCGCCTCTTGGACGAATCCTCAAGATCGTCCTGCTTCCTCTTCTTCACATCAGACATACCAATGTCCGGAACAGCAGACGCAGAGTGTCTATCGAACCCCGAATCAGGATCCTCCTCAGACACCTGTCTGGCAACCAACTCACAAACAGGGGGCCCCTGTCTAACAAACAATTCCTCCACCATGGAAGAAACCTCCGGAGAACCAGGGAGGGAAGGAATAGAATGGCTACTGTGATTTTCCAAGCACAGAACGGAATCACCAAACAACACAGCCACCCCATCTTTTGAAGATCCCAACTCATCCATACAATCCTCAAAAGGGATAGACTCATCCTCCTCCAGAACCTGACCATAAGACTGAGCAGGCACACCAACTGATCTCGAAGGGAGCACCTCAATAATGGAAGTACCCGAATGATCAAAACCAACACCCACAGGAGAACTCGGCGCCAAGGGCGCCTCTCCATGACAACCAACACCCTCATCCCCAAAAGGAAGAACATCATCAGGACTGTCACCAACTACCTTGGAATCACTACCTCGCTCCGCCTCCGCCTGCCAAGGCGACAAGACATCAAAAGCGTTCGAGGTACCCACCGGGACAACATGTGCAGCAGGAGGTGCCCTCACATGAGGAACACGAGGCGCAGCCCGCCTCCGTCTCCTGCGCTTAGGGCCAACGAACTGATCAGGATTCTGGTCCTGAGGACCCTGAGCAACATTAGGTGCCACACCCTCCTGGTGTGTCATGCCCACAGTATCAACCTGAAGCGGGGGAACAGGACCAGCAGGTCTAGTCCGGACTGGGCGGGGATTCTTCCCATGCGAATAACACACACTGGTAGCATGTCCCAGCATCTTGCAATCAGTACAATATGCTGGAATCTTCTCATAAACTACCTCAATCTCCTGTAGGTGAGCCCCCCATGACACCCAGATGGACTGGACAGGGGGCTCCAAGACATTGATCTCAACACAAATGCGGGCAAAGGACCCCCGAGTGCCATCTGCTGTGTGATCATCAATTTTAATGGGAGTACCCAAAAGCTTAGCAAGAGCGCAAAGGCTCTTCTTATCATAAAGATGGAGTGGTAACTCCAGAAGTCTGACCCAAACCGGAGCAAGTGGAGACTCTGCCTGGAAATTAAACTCCGGTGTCCACTTGGATAATCGGATACCAAGTGGACCAATAAACAAATTGCCCCTGGTCCATAGACGGGCATAGTCCTCCTCACAAGAGAGAACAATCACAAGAAAACCCCTTGGCAAGAATTTCAAACTATACGGTCGCCCAAAACCGAGATTGGCAAAAGCCGCAGATATAGCATGGTTGGGCACAATCGACCGATTGCCAGAAATTTTGCCGACCAAAGCAAACTTAAACGGGGCAGATAAAGATGATATGAGCTCATCCGAAAAGTGAATGCCCGGCTTACCGTCCTTAAAAGACGGTGCGGGCATCTCATCCATCGACCCAAGAACATCCTCGAAGTTGTTCTTGGCCGCCCGAGAGGACGAAGGTGCCAAAACATCCCGAAAAGACAGGGGAGGGGTAACAGAAGCATTAGGGCCAGAAATACCCGAAGAAATACCTGGATTAACCGAGTTAACACGTCGAGTCTGCAGAGTTGACTGGCCAGCGTTGACCTTTGACTTTCCCGTTGACTTTTCGGTCGAGGTACCACCGTGGAACGACGAAGGTGCAACGAGCTTGGAACCGGAACCCAAAGTGACAGAACCGGACGGTGGAGGGGTGAAATCAAGCGAACCGGTGATCGGAGAAATAGAAAAAACCGGAATTTGGGGGTTTCCGTTCACCGGTGAATTTTCCGAAATCGATTGAGGCGAAATGTTACCCATACCTGGACGATCAACTCCTAAAGAAGAATTGAAGAAAGAAGCCGGAATCTGGCCTAAAATCGGCGAAGCAAATGACGGCAGGGAGGAATGAACGTCCATTTCCTTAGATCTGAAATTACCGGCGGGTCTGAGCTCCGATTGGACTAATTCAGGTGCCATTGGAATCGTCTGGACCAGAGGATCACAGATCGGGGTTTGGATGGTACCTTGGATGGCGGAGTTGGCCGGAATCGGTGAAATAACGGACGTCTGCGCAGTGAACAGTGACTGCGCATGTTTGGACGGAAATGGCGCCGGAACGGGAGAACTACCCGGTCGCGCAGGTGACGGAAAAGAAAGAGGAGGTTGAGACGAAGAGAATGACATATGGCCGGCACCAAGAGGAGCGATGGTTGCCGGCGACGACGAAGATGAAAAAACGGCCGGAATTTCGATCGGAGAAAAGGGCGGGCAATCGGACTCCGATTGGCCTGAAATTTTGCAGGGGTGGTCGCCGGAGGATGGCGGTTCAGATGAGGGCGGTGGCCGGCCGGGGTCCGGCGGCGGAAGCATGGCGGTAGAAAGTGGGTGAATAGTGACAATTTGGTGTGTTTTTTCTCACGCTTTTAGTGTGTGTTTTTTGAGAGCCGTTTAGGGGTTTGGGGTTTAGGGTTTCGGGTTTAGGGTTTCGGGTTTAGGGTTTAGGGTTTAGGGTTTAGGGTTTTGGGTTTTGGGGTTTAGGGTTTAGGGTTTAGGGTTTTGGGTTTTGGGTTTTGGGGTTTTTTTTTTTTTTTTTTTTTTTTTTTGAAATAAACACCGCCGGAAGCGGGGGGGTTAGGCAGACCCCTACCTGTATATATCATCAAACATAAAATACAAGATAAAACCTAAAGAGAGGAGGATAAAATCAACACCTCTCAAAAGGCTAGTCATACAAATAGAAAAAACAGAAACCTAGGGTGGCAAATACACAAGCCAAAAACTAATCCCTAAGTAAAATGCATAATACAAATAAACACAAGTGATCAGCGCTAAATACATGTAAACAAATCGAAACATATCTAAACAGTAGTGATCCAGCTCAGAGGTAGGTGCAAAAGACCATCTATGGTACCCATCTCTGAGCCGTCTGTCGATGTAATGCCAATCTGAAAAGTACATCCTAATCCAAGAACGGGCAGCTGCATAGGATCCCGCAATCAAAAAAATAAACAGCTGGAAAGTCACATCATGAGTCACGTGAATGAATGGAACTCTAGGCCAGATAAACCACCGAGAGAAAATATCCAGAAACTCCATATCACTCGGCAAAAGCATAAGAATAGAAGTCGGCGAACAAGGAGAAGCCTGCAGAGAACGCCCGCCAGATAACAGGGGTAGTCCATAGAAAAGCACCAACGAGGCAAGTGCTGGGACCCACCCCAACCCAATGGAGCAAAACAAGGAGGGTGCAAGTGTCTGGGCCCACTCACACAAGACTAGCAAAACGGGGAAATAAAGAAACCCCCGAAATAACAGTACCTGCAAAGAAAAAATATACATATACATATAGAAAGACATAAGAAATGGATCCAAGTGAAGGAAAGGGCTGCAAACAGCTAAGAAGATCTATATCTCAGGTAGGGAAGCCCGGATGTATCCGAGCGAGCAAGTGTGGAAATGTGCCTAGGGAGGAAAGGACCTAACTCTAAGGTAAAGTGCCTAAGGGTATGGGCCCTCGCCGCCAACGCATCTGCCACCGAATTACCCTCCCGGAATATATGCGAAATATGAACAGACCGCCCCCTCAAAAGGACTAGAATCCTGGATACAATGTGATCAAGATCCCAGCAACATCGACGGGAACGAATGAGCTGAATAGAAGTCAGAGAATCATGCTCAATCCAAAGAGGGAAAAAAGAATGATCGGAACAAAGGAGAAGACCCCTCCAAACCGCCCAAAGCTCAGCCCGGAGAGAAGACCCAGCTCCAATGAACTCGCTGAATGAGAGCATAGCCCTCCCGGAATCATCCCGAACAACGCCACCAGCAGCAGAGTCCCCTGATAAACCACGCGAGCTCCCATCCACATTAAGCTTGAAGCACCCGGACGGCGGTCGCAGCCAGCGAACAATCGCCGTCCTATGTAATCTGTGGAGAGCAACCGAAATACCCATCGATCTAGCCACATGAAACACACCCAGCCAATGTCTGGGCTTGACAATACGCGCAGAGTGGGCGAGGCGAAGGTAAGACAAAATCTGGTACTTCACCGTCTCCCCAGAGATGGGAAGATGACGGTGCTTAGCATCGTTCCGCGCAGTCCAGAGGAACCACAGAACAATGCAGGGGAGAAACTCCCGCACATGGCCCCCCTGGGACCAGACCAAGTCTCTTTTCCACGCACTGAGGAACAAACTGAAATCCTCAGTGTCGGGAATACGGACCCGAAAAACAGCGCCAAAGAAACGCCAAACAGACCGAGCAACCGGGCTGCGAAGGAATATGTGTGTGAATGTCTCGTACATATCACAACACTGACATCTCGAAGCTAACGCAAAACCCCGGCGCTGGAGTACCTCATCAACTGGGAGCCATTGATGCCAGAATCTCCAGAGAAAGAACGACATGGTAGGCCTCAACCAGCTCCCCCAACACGGGCGGAAGATATCAAAAGACGGAGCACGCTGACGGATCAGCTCCCAAGCAGATCTCGCAGAAAAAGCACCATCAGAGCTATGGATCCAGCGTGCCAGATCGGGCTCTCCCGAAAGAACAGGAATCAAAACGATCTCCTCGGCTACCGAAGGAGCAACTACCGCACACAGGCGATCAAAATCCCAGGACCCCTCAGACAAAAACTGAGATAACCGGACATCACGGCCCCCGCGGACCACACACCGGGAGGACAAGGGAGCATCCCCGAGCCAAGTGTCATCCCAAAAGGATACATCTCCAAGACCAACGCGCCAGCGAATGCCAGGCTCCGCACGAGGGCGGATCCTAAGGAGACGACGCCAAATGGGGGATATAGAACCACGGGCGGGGACACAGGCAGGAGCATCCAGCCGACAATACTTCCGGAAAAGGAATCTCGCCCATAGAGAGGAGCCCTGCCAAAATTGGAACCATAATTTAATAGAAAAACATTCCACAAGATCTTTCAATCTGCGGAATGCAAGACCCCCCTCAAGCACGGGAAGGCAAGGACAAAAAATTTGGGTTTGGGGTTTAGGGTTTAGGGTTTAGGGTTTTAGGGTTTAGGGTTTAGGGTTTTTTTTTTTTTTTTTTTTTTTTTTTTTTTTAAGAAAAATTTTATTTATATACAACAAAAGAGCAGTACAAAGAAAGCCTGATGGGAGGGGGACTAGGCCAAGACCTCCGCAGAAAAAGGCTACAGAAGCATAACATCATAACAAAAATAACGACATACTACAACAGGGCAACCCAGAATAAAGCAAAACACAGAAATAAAAACATCGGGCGCCCCGGAATATATCAGACAAACTAATAACACTGATGGGCAAGGAGAACTCTGCAGTGAACGCCCATCAGAAAATCATATCAACCTGAATCAGGCGGTCGCCCATAGGGTAACCCCGCCTGACTCTTCTGAGATCTGTAAAACCGACGCTGCTGTGAGCGCGTGCGACCTGGTAATGGCAAGGACTGACAGGAAGTAGTAGGAGGAAGATCCAAATCAGCCACTCGAGAACCATTCCCAAGGTCGATGTGTAGCGAAGTAATGGGACCAGAAGCTGTAGGAACAACCATCTGTGCCGGAACAGTGGAAACAATCATCGGGTCTGTTACCACTGGAACAACATCCACCAGAGAAGAGCTCGCTCCAGAACCAGACCCCTGAGCATCACCTGCAATAACTGATGTAACAACCACAGGTATAGCAGGAGGAGAATGCATCGGAGCCACAACAACCTGAGGCACCAATGGAACATCCTCAACAATAGCCTCTAAAACATGAGAAGAAGACGATGGGCATGAAGATGAACCAACACCAGAATTACCACCTGGAAAGGAATCTCCTGAAATGGAGTGAATAACCGCAAACTGATTACTCGAAATAGGAGACTGTGGAGTAACCTGACTAGAAGCCTGGCGGCGCCTACGTCTCTGCTGAACCCATCCTGGCTCAGTACTCCCAGAACCAGGACCACTAGAAGGAACCGAGCCAGGCGGAAAACCTTGAGGCTGACCCGAAGAAGGAGACCGCTGCCCCTGAGCAAAAGAACGGCCACCAAGAGCCTTATAACCAGAACGAGAACAACGCTGCACTGAATGACCTAGCATCTTACAATCCGTGCAAAAATAGGGGACTTTTTCATAAACCACCCTCAAAGTCTGCCGGTGGCTGCCCCACCCGACCCAGATCTCATCCAGACGAGGAAGCAACACATCAATCTCAACACAAATACGGGCAAAAGATCCCCGAGAACCATCAGCGGTGATCTCATCCACCATAACAGGGTTTCCTAAGAGCTTACCAATCTGATAAAGACACTTCTTGTCATATAAATGCAACGGTAGATCAGGAATACGAACCCAAACCGGAGCAATCGAAGACTCAGCCTCAAATTTAAACTCCGGTGTCCATTTGAAAAAGCGTATCGACACTGACCCTATAGAAACTAAGTCCTGAGGCCAGAACTTCAAATAATCTTCCTCGCTAGAGAAAATAAGAACCAGAAATCCTCGGGGAAGAAATTTCAATGTAAATGAGGCCAAAAAGCCAAAACGAGAAAAAGCAGCCAAGATATCACTATTGGGTGTAACACCCCGGTTCCCTGTAACACGGCCAATCAACGCAAATTTAAAAGGCACTGACAGAGAAGAAATAACCTGATCCGGGAATAGAATACCCGGTATACCATCAACAACGGCCGGTTCAGGAATCTCGCCCACCAAACCACCAAACCCGGCAAAACTCTGTCTGGCTGGAGAAGGAGCAGTAACATCCCTAAAAGAAGCCAAGGGAGTTGCTGAGGAAGCGGAAACAGAAGCTGGAATTGCATTTGCAAAAGAAACCGAAGAGTTGACCATCGGTTGACCGGCAAAAACCGGCGACGGCGAGACAACCACCGGAGCACCACCAACCACCGGCGACGACGAGGGGGTCACGGAACCGGTGACCAAAGGTGAAGAACCGGGCTGAAACGGAGGCAATTGACCGGAAACGTTCGCCGGAAACGAACCAAACACATGATTTTGGGCGTTTCCGATCGGCGATGAATTTTCCGAAATTGAAGGCATAGAAATCTTACCCATGACTTGATGAGTTTGTAGTAGAGAGGAATTGCAAAAATCAGCAACCGATCCGGAGTAATTGAGTTTTGAAGCCAACGCATATATAACTTGGGGGCTGAAATTCGTAGATTTGAAATTCCCGCCGCCACCGGACGCCGATGAAGCAATTGAAGATACCAATGGACGCGCCTGGTCCTGGGCATTCCGGATCGGGGTCTTGATCGGAGAACCAAGACCGGAGCTGACCGTAATCGGAGCCGAAACATTCGGCGTCGCGGTGAACAGTACTGACGGAACATCGCCGGACGATTGCGGGATGCAAATGAACTCCGTTTGGGCTGATTTTTGGACCAGAGGATCGACTGGAGGAGACGATTCGAATGGTGTAACAATCATCGCCGGACGATGATCGAAGACAGGTGTGATTCCGGGCGACGGAATCTGCGCAATTTCCGGAGCTTTGACCGTCGATTTGGCCGGAGAAACGACCTCCGTTGGACCTGAAATTCGGACAGCAGCCTCGTCTCGCCGAGGCGCACCTGATCGTACCGGTGGCCGGCCGGAAACCGGCGCCGACATGGGGGCGATTTTTAGGGCGAAATTGGGGCTTTTTTGACACTATTCACAAATGAGAGAAAAAATTTTTGGTTTAGGGTTTAGGGTTTAGGGTTTAGGGTTTAGGGTTTTTTTTTTTTTTTTTTTTTAGATAAAACACCGCTGGAAGCGGGGGGGTTAGGCAGACCCCTACCTGTATATATCATCAAAACAAAAATACATCATAAAACCTAACGAGAGGGGGACTATACCAAGACATCTCGAAAAGCTACCACACAACACACAGAAAACAAAATCTAGGGTGGCAAATATGTGAGCCAAAAACTAATCCCTAGGTAAGGAGCATAATAGAAATGAACGTCCAGAAGCGACGCTAAATACATAAAAATAAATCGAAACCTATCTAAACAGTAGAAATCCGGCTCAGAAGTAGGTGCAAAAAGCCACCGATGGTACCCATCTCTGAGCCATCTGCCAGTGTGATGCCAAACTGAAAAATACATCCTAATCCGAGATCGGTCCACTGTACACGATCTGGCAATCAAAATATTATGCAGCTGGAAAGTCACTGTGCTAAAACGGTCGAAACACAAAAGAAGGACCGCAATCCAGCGAAAGTCAGAAAAGCTCCAAGACCCAAGGAGAGAGGGAAAACTGACGGAGCTCATAAAATCAGAAATCCAAGCATGACTGTAACTCTGAAAGAAGATGCAACCAATAGAGAACAACCAGAGCCACCAAATCACGGAACGAAAGTAGAAACCATATAAATCCCGACATGAATGAGACTCCGGGCCAGAGAGACCATAGAAAAAGATCATCCAGAGCCACCATAACAATCGGCCAGAGAGCATAAAAGTAATAAAGCGGCGGGCAAGGAGAAGCCTGCAGTGAGCGCCGGCAGGATAACAAGAATGATCCAAAGAAAAGCACCAACGCGGAGAGTGCTGGGACCCACCCAAATCCAAAAGAACAAAACAAGGAGAGTGCAAGTGTCTGGGCCAACTTGCACATCTCAAATGAGATAAAAAAAACAACCTCCAAGGACAAAAGACCTGCAAGAAAAATAAATACATATATATATAAAAAGAAAGAGAGCCAAAAGGAAGAGTGGGCTGCAAATGGCTAAGAATATCTGGATCTGAGGTATGGAAGCCCTGAACGATCAGAACGGGCAAGGATGGAGATGTGGCTGGGTAAGGAAGGACCTATCTCTAAGGAAAACTGCCTAAGGTCATGAGCCCTAACCGCCAAAGCATCCGCCACCGAGTTACCCTCCCGGTATATATGCGAGATATGAACCATCCGCCCCCTCAAGAGAACCAAAATCCTAGACACAATGTGATCCAATCCCCAACGACACTGACGAGAGCGGAGGATCTGAATAGAAATCTGGGAATCAACCTCAATCCAAAGAGGGAAAAGAGAAAGATCAGAACAAATAAGGAGACCCCTCCAGACTGCCCAAAGTTCTGCTCGGCTAGTGGATCCAGCTCCAATGAACTCACTGAACGATAACAAGACCCGCCCAGAATGATCACGAACAACGCCACCAACTGTAGAATCCCCTGGATTCCCTCTCGAGCTCCCATCCACATTAAGCTTAAAACAACCGGACGGCGGCTTAAGCCAACGAACAATCGCCGTCCGATGATATCTGTGTAAGCAAACCGAAATCCCCAGTAAGTGCGCCACGTGGAAGAAACCCATCCAATGCTTGGGTTTGATAGTACGCGCAGAATGGGCGAGGCGCAGGTAAGATAAAATCTGGAACTTCACCGTCTCCCCAGATATGGAGAGCTGGCGATGCTTCGCATCATTCCGAGCAGTCCAGAGAAACCACAAAATAATGAAAGGGAGAAACTCCCTCACATGGCCCCCTGGAGCCCAGACCAGATTCCTCTTCCACGCACTAAGGAATAACCTGAAATCCTCAGTGTCAGGGATACGAACCCCAAAGACCGCACCAAAAAAATGCCAAACAGGCCTAGCCACCGGGCTGCGAATAAACACATGCGTGAATGTCTCAGACATATCACAACACTGACAACGAGACGCTAACGCAAAGCCACGGCGCTGAAGCACCTCATCAACTGGGAGCCACTGATGCCAAAATCTCCAAAGAAAGAATGACATCGTAGGCCTCAACCAGCTACCCCAACGGGGAGGCAAGCCCGAGACCAACGAGCCCAATGCCATTTCTTCTCCAAGGGCCTAGACCCCCAAAGAAAGGCATTAAAGACTCGCTCAAGATTTTCCATGACAGCCAACGGAGGCTGAACAACCTGAAACAAATATATGGGCATCGAGAGGAGCACACTACGAATGAGGGTCATGCGGCTCCCCGGAGAAAGAGTACGAATCTCCCAACCCTCCAGCCGCCTCCTAACAGACTGTAAGAGGGGCTCAAAAAGGGAACACGTCCTATTACCCCGAAATAAGGGAACTCCGAGGTACATGATCGGCAGATGACCCTCCGCAAAGCCAGTGATACGCAAAAGTCTAGAGCGAAGGCGCTCTGAGCATCGCGAAGGTAAAATCAGGGAACTCTTGAAAGCGTTCACCAGCTGTCCCGAACAGTTCTCATAGTGATGCAGAAAGTCTAAAAGACGCTGCATCCCACGAGACCCACCATTGGCAAAAATAATGATATCATCCGCATAGGCCAGGTGGGAAATCAAAAGATCACAACTAGAATGATACCTAATAGCAGGATGACGCAAGTAGAGTCTGTCAAGGCCACGCGAAAGATACTCCGCCCCTAAAATGAAGAGAAGGGGGGACAATGGGTCTCCCTGCCTGAGGCCCCTGGTAGAACCAAAGAACCCCGAAAGAGAACCATTGATATTAACGGAGAAATGACAATGAGAGATACAGGCCGAGACCAACGCCACAACCTGCTCAGAGAAACCAAAATGGCGCAAAATAGCAAAAAGGAAAGGCCATTGGACCCTATCATAGGCCTTAGCCATATCCAACTTCAAAATAACATTACCACCACGAGTGGGAAGATTGAGACTATGAGTGAGCTCCTGAGCAAGAAGGATGTTATCAGAAATCATCCGTCCCGGAACAAAACCACTCTGATTCAAAGAAATAAGTCTCTCCGCCACAGCCCGCAAACGAGAGTACAACAACTTAGAAATGATTTTGTTCGTGACATTACACAGGCTGATCGGACGGAAATCCGACCAAGCCCGAGCACCCTCGACTTTTGGGATCAAAGTAATCGTGGTGGCAGTAAAGCTCTGAGGCAGGGGAGAGCCTCGGAAAAAATCCAAAACCGCATCCAACACATCCTGATGAACTATCTCCCAGCAATGCTGAAAAAACGCCGAAGAGAAGCCATCAGGGCCAGCCACACTGTCAGGAGAAATGGAGAAAACAGTCGCACGCACCTCCTCTAAGGAGGGGGTAGCAGTAATCCCATAATTCTCCTCATCAGAAATCACCGAAGGAAACCCCGAAAAATCAGGACAATCAAGCACAAAGGGATCCCCATTGAGTAAGTGCTGAAAAAATGAGGCACCCGACTGCTGAATCATCTCAGGAGACGTCAGGCAAATCCCATTCATCCCATATGCGGAATATCTTATTCGCCACACGCTTCTTCTTAACCATGTTATGAAAGAGTTTGGTGTTCCGCTCACCATCCTCAAGCCAGTTGCATGCAGCTTTTTGTTTCCAAAAATCCGCCTCCATGGCGGTGACACGAGCCAGATCCTCATTACGATCGGACAGAGTAGTCCAATTCGAATCAGAAGGATCGGCCTCACAGGCAGTCTCAGCAGAACGAACCGCACTCTCAGCCTCAGTGATTTTATCAAAGATGTTACCAAAAACATCCCGATTCCACCACATGAGGTGATTCTTAAGACGCTTCAACTTGGCAAAAAGACGCGGCATGCCAACCAGACTGCAAGGCAAATTCCAATTGAGCCTCACAGTCTGCAAAAAACCATGATGCCGAAGCCACATACGCTGAAAGCGAAACGAACTCGGCCCACGGGCAAAAACTGGAGCGGTAACCAAAAGCGGACAGTGATCAGAAACAGTACGGGCAAGATGTTCAACTCGAATGGAGCTGAAATGATCCCCCCAATCAACGGAAACCATAACCCTGTCCAACCGCTTCCAAATGGTCTTATTCGTCCAAGTGAACGAAGACCCCTCATAGCCAGCATCAACCAGACCAGAATCCAAAATGAAAGTGTTGAACTCCTCCATGGGTAGAAGTCTACCACCACGGGTGCCCAAACACTCAGAAGCATCTCTGACGACATTAAAATCGCCCCCAACCAGCCATGGACCCAGAGCAGGCTTAACCTGAAGAAGGGAAGCCCAAAGATTTCTACGCTCAATGTAGTCGCAGCTGGCATAAACAAAAGAGCAGAAAAACTCAGTCGGCAAAAAAGGAGCAGAGACCTTGACGTGCAGAAACTGAGCATGATCAAAAACACACTCAGCCCTCACATCAGCAGTAAAAAACGCCCAGATATGACCAGAAAGATTCGAAATGACTCTAGAAAAGCCCAAACGGCGAATCATGAATCTCTGGTCCAACTCAATCATCGGCTCCAAAATAGCCAGAACCTTAACCTGTTTCTCTTTCACAAAGGCATGCAGCCTCTGCTGGGACTCCGAATTCCGAAGTCCCCTGATATTCCAGATCATGAAATTCATAAAGAATGGGCATCAGGATCACCCTGTCGCCTCTTGGACGAATCCTCAAGATCGTCCACCTTCCTCTTCTTCACCTCAGACATGCCAATGTCTGGAACACCAGACGCGGAGTGTCGATCAAACCCTGTGCCGGGGTCCTCCTCAGACACCTGTCTGGCAACGAATTCAGAAACAGGGGGCCCCTGTCTAGCAAACAGTTCCTCCACCATGGAGGAAACCTCCGGAGAAGCAGGAAGGGAAGGAATCGAATGGCTACTATGATTCTCGAAACAGATAACAGAATCAGCAAACAACGTAGCCACCCCAACTTTCGGAGAGCCCAGCTCATCCGTACAATTCGGAAAAGGAATAGACTCCTCATCTTCAAAGACCTGATCAGTAGACTAACCGAGCCCGAAGGGAGAATCTCAAAGGTGGATGTGCCCGAAAAAACAAGACCAACATCCACTGGAGAAATCTGCTCCAAGGGAGCATCACCAGGTAAAGCAGCATCCACATCCCCTAAGGGAATAACAACATCAGGACTGTCTCCAACAACCATGTAATCACTACCTCGCTCCGCCTCCGCCTGCCAAGGTGACAAGACATCAAAAGCGTTCGAAGTGCCCACCGGGACTACATGCCCAGCAGGAGGAGCCCTCACAGAAGGGACACGAGGAGCAGCCCGCCTCCTCCTCCTACGCCTGGGGCCAACAAACTGCTCAGGATTCGGGGCCTGAGGACCCTGAACCACCTCAGTGGCCACACCCTCCTGGTGTGTCTTGCCCACAGTATCTGCCTGAGTCGGAGGAACAGTACCAGCAGGCCTGGTCCGGACTGGACGGGGATTCTTTCCATGTGAATAACAAACAGTGGTCGCATGCCCCAACATCTTGCAATCAGTACAATAAGCTGGGATCTTCTCATATACGACCTCTATCTCCTGTAAATGATCACCCCAGGACACCCAGATGGATTGGACAGGGGGCTCCAATACATTGATCTCCACACAAATGCGAGCAAAGGCCCCCCGAGTCCCATCGGCTGTATGATCATCAATCTTAATGGGAGTGCCCAAAAGCTTCGCAAGAGCACAAAGGCTCTTCTTGTCATAAAGATGGAGTGGTAACTCCGGAAGTCGGACCCAAACCGGGGCAAGTGGAGACTCCGCCTGGAAATTGAACTCCGGGGTCCACTTGGAGAGTCTGATACCCAATGGACCAATAAACAGACTGCCTCTAATCCAGAGACAGGCATAGTCCTCCTCACAAGAGAGTACAATCACAAGGAATCCCCGTGGCAAGAATTTCAAGGTATACGGTCTCGTAAACCCGAAATTGGCAAAAGCCGTAGATATCGCATGATTGGGCACAATCGATCGGTTGCCAGAAATTTTACCGACCAAAGCAAACTTAAATGGTGCAGATAAAGATGATATGATCTCATCCGAGAAGTGAATGCCCGGCTTACCGTCCTTAAATGACGGTGCGGGCATCTCATCCATCGACCCAAGAACATCTTCGAAACTGTTCTTGGTCGTCCGAGAGGACGACGGGGCCAAAACTTCACGAAATGACAGTGGAGGGGTAACTGTAGCAAAAGGACCAGAAAAACCCGAAGAAGTACCTGGAATAGTAGATCGGACTGGCCGAGCTCGCGGGTTTGACTTCGAAATGTTGACTGTTGACTTTCCGGTTGACTTTCCTACCAAAGTACCACCGTGAAACGGCGCCGGCGTGATGAACACAAAACCGGTACCAGCCGGAGCAGAACCGGACGGCAGAGGGGTCAAATCAGAGGGAACAGTAGCCGGAAATTGAGACGAAATCGAAATTTGGGCGTTTCCGGCGACGATGGAATTATCACAAATTGAGACTACAGATGTCTTACCCATGGCTGGACGAAGAACACTGGAAGTTTGATTGACAAAAGACGCCGGGACGGCGCCGGAATTAGAAAACAAAGATGACGCGTGCAAGCCGTCCGCCAGAACATTCTTAGATCTGAAATTGCCGACGGATGCGAACACCATTGGAGCGGATTCCGGTGCCATTGTCTTCGTCTCAGAGTGGGGATTCCAGATCGGGAGTCCTTTATCACAGAGGTGGCCGGAGTCGGCCGGAATTTGAGAAAAACACTGCGCCTGGGCAGTGAACAGTGCCGGCGAAGATGAAAACGGAGAAATCTCTTCACCGGCGGAGGAAGGAAGTCGCGGAGTTGTGGCAAAAGCTTCACCAGGAAGAGGCGAGTCTATTGGACTATGTCTGACGCCGAGAGGAGTGACGGCCGGCGCCGACGAAGCAAGAACAATCAAAGGTGTTTTTTCAGTCGCGAAAATGAGCGGGCTGCCGGAATCCGTTTGAGCTAATATTTTGCTGGTAGGGTCGCCGGAGGATGGTGGTTCAAGTGAGGGAGGTGGCCGGCCGGGATCCGGCGGCGGTAGCATGGTGGCAATTGGACGTGAATAGTAACGGTTTAGGGTTTAGGGTTTAGGGTTTAGGGTTTAGGGTTTTTTTTTTTTTTTTTTTTTTAATAATAAACACCGCCGGAAGCGGGGGGGTTAGGCAGACCCCTACCTGTATATATCATCAAACACAAAATACAAGATAAAACCCAAAGAGAGGAGGATAAAATCAACACCTCTCAAAAGGCTAGTCATACAAATAGAAAAACAGAAACCTAGGGTGGCAAATACACAAGCCAAAAACTAATCCCTAAGTAAAATGCATAATACAAATAAACACAAATGATCAGCGCTAAATATATGAAAACAAAGCGAAACATATCTAAACAGTAGTGATCCAGCTCAGAAGTAGGTGCAAAAGACCATCGATGATACCCATCTCTGAGCCGTCTGTCGATGTAATGCCAATCTGAAAAGTACATCCTAATCCAAGAACGGGCAGCTATACACGATCTGGCCGTCAAAATAATATGCAGCTGGAAAGATACTGTGCAAAAATGGTCGAAACACAAAAGGAGGACCGTAATCCAGCTCAAGTCAGAAAATCTCAAAGACCCAAGGAGAGGGGGACAACTGACGGAGCTCATAAAATCAGAAATCCAAGCATGACTGTAACTCTGAAATAAGAGGCAACCAATAGTGAACGTCCAGAGCCACCAATGCACGGAGCAGAAGTAGAAACCATATAACTCCCGAGATGAATGAGGCTCCGGGCTAAAGAGACCACCGAAATATATCATCCAGAGCCACCATAACAATCGACAAGAGAGCATAAAAGTAAGAAAGCGGCGGTCAAGTAGAAGTCTGCAGTGAGCGCCAGCCGAATAACAGGAATGGTCCAAAGAAAAGCACCGACGGAGAAAGTGCTGGGACCCACCCAAATCCAAAGGAACAAAATATGAAGAGTGCAAGTGTCTGGGCCAACTTGCACCGCTCAAATGTGATATAAAAAACAACCTCCAAGCACAAAAGACCTGCAAGAAAAAAATATACATATATATAGATAAAGAAAGAGAGCCAAAAGGAAGAAGGGGCTACAAATGGCTAAGAATATCTGGATCTGAGGTATGGAAGCCCTGAATGATCAGAACGGGCAAGGATGGAGATGTGTCTGGGTAAAGAAGGACCTAACTCTAAGGTAAACTGCCTAAGGTCATGAGCCCTAGCCGCCAAAGCATCCGCCACCGAATTACCCTCCCTGTATATGTGCGAGATATGAACCATACGCCCCCTCAAGAGAACCAAAATCCTAGACATAATGTGATCCAACCCCCAACAACACTGACGAGATCGGAGGATCTGAATAGAAATCTGGGAATCAACCTCAATCCAAAGAGGGAAAAGAGAAAGATCAGAACAAAGGATAAGACCCCTCCAGACCGCCCAGAGTTCCGCCCGGATAGTAGACCCAGCTCCAATGAACTCACTGAACGAAAGCAAGACCCGCCCAGAATGATCACGAACGACGCCACCAACCGAAGAATCCCCAGGATTCCCTCTCGAACTCCCATCCACATTAAGCTTAAAACAACCGAACGGCGGCCGAAGCCAACGAACAATCGCCGTCCGATGATATCTGTGAAAGCAAACCGAAATCCCTAGCGAACGCGCCACCTGGAAATAACCCACCCAATGCTTGGGTTTGACAGTACGCGCAGAATGGGCGAGGCGCAGGTAAGACAAGATCTGGAACTTCACCGTCTCTCCAGAAATGGAGAGCAAGCGGTGCTTCGCATCATTCCGAGCCGTCCAGAGAAACCACAAAATAATGAAAGGGAGAAACTCCCTCACATGGCCCCCTGGAGCCCAGACCAGATCCCTCTTCCACGCACTAAGGAATAACCTGAAATCCTCAGTGTCAGGGATACGAACCCCAAAGACAGCACCAAAAAAATGCCAAACAGGGCGAGCCACCGGGCTGCGAATAAACACATGCGTGAATGTCTCAGACATATCACAACACTGACAACGAGACGCTAACGCAAAGCCACGGCGCTGAAGCACCTCATCAACTGGGAGCCACTGATGCCAAAATCTCCAAAGAAAGAATGACATCGTAGGCCTCAACCAGCTACCCCAACAGGGGCGATTAATGCCAGAGATCGGGGCGCGCAAACGGATCAACTCCCAAGCGGACTTCACAGAAAAAGCACCATCGGAGCTATGAATCCAACGAGCCGAATCCAACTCTCCCAAGAGAATCGGGACCAACACAATCTGCTCCGCAAAAGAAGGAGCAACTACTGAACAAAGGAGGTCAAAATCCCAGGTTCCCTCCGAAAGAAAATGGGAAACCCGGGCACCACGATCTCCACAGACCTCAGTCTGACTGGACAGGGGAACATCCCTGAACCAACAATCATCCCAAAATGAAAGATCTCCATGGCCGACACGCCAGCGAATACCACTCTCCGCACGAGGCCTGATCTGGAGCAAACGCCGCCAAGTGGGAGAGATAAAACCACGAGAAGAGACACAAGCTGGGTGCGCCAAGAGGCAATATTTCCTCATCAAAAATTTGGCCCAGAGGGAAGATCCCTGCCTGAACCGAAACCACAGTTTTATGGAGAAGCTATCCACGAGATCTTTCAATCTGCGGAAGCCAAGACCCCCCTCTTCCACGGGGAGGCAAGCCCGAGACCAACGAGCCCAATGCCATTTCTTCTCCAAGGGCCTAGACCCCCAAAGAAAGGCATTAAAGGCTCTCTCAAGTTTCTCCATGACAGCCAACGGAGGCTGAACAACCTGAAACAAATATATGGGCATCGAGAGGAGCACGCTACGAATAAGGGTCATGCGGCTCCCCGGAGAAAGAGTACGAATCTCCCAACCCTCCAGCCGCCTCCTAACAGACTGTAAGAGGGGCTCAAAATGAGAACACGTCCTATTTCCTCGAAATAAGGGAACTCCTAGGTACTTGATCGGCAGATGCCCCTCCGCAAAGCCAGTGATACGCAAAAGTCTAGAGCGAAGGCGCTCAGAGCATCGCGGAGGAAGAATCAGGAAACTCTTGACAGCATTCACCAGCTGTCCCGAACAGTTCTCATAGTGATGCAGAAAATCTAAAAGACGCTGCATCCCACGAGACCCACCATTGGCAAAAATAATGATATCATCAGCATAGGCCAGATGGGAAATCAAAAGATCACAACTAGAACGGTACCTGAAAGCAGGATGACGCAAGTAGAGTCTGTCAAGGCCACGCGAAAGATACTCCGCCCCTAAGATGAAGAGAAGGGGGGACAATGGGTCTCCCTGCCTGAGGCCCCTGGTAGAACCGAAGAACCCCGAAAGAGAACCATTGATATTAACGGAGAAATGACAATGAGAAATACAGGCCGAGACCAACGCCACAACCTGCTCAGAGAAACCAAAATGGCGCAAAACAGCAAAAAGGAAAGGCCATTGGACCCGATCATAGGCCTTAGCCATATCCAACTTCAAAATAACATTACCACCACGAGTGGGAAGAGTGAGACTATGAGTGAGCTCCTGAGCAAGGAGGATGTTATCAGAAATCATCCGTCCCGGAACAAAACCACTCTGATTCAAAGAAATGAGTCTCTCCGCCACAGCCCGCAAACGAGAGTACAACAACTTAGAAATGATTTTGTTCGTGACATTACACAGGCTGATCGGACGGAAATCCGACCAAGCCCGAGCACCCTCGACTTTTGGGATCAAAGTAATCGTGGTGGCAGTAAAGCTCTGGGGCAGGGGAGAGCCTCGGAAAAAATCCAAAACCGCATCCAACACATCCTGATGAACGATCTCCCAGCAATGCTGGAAAAACGCCGAAGAGAAGCCATCAGGGCCTGCCACACTGTCAGGAGAAATGGAGAAAACAGTCGCACGCACCTCCTCAAGGGAGGGGGTAGCAGTAATCCCATAATTCTCCTCATCAGAAATCACCGAAGGAAACCCCGAAAAATCAGGACAATCAAGCACAAAGGGATCCCCAGTGAGTAAGTTCTGAAAAAATGAGGCACCCGACTGCTGAATCATCTCAGGAGACGTCAGGCAAACCCCATCATCCCATATGCGGAAAATCTTATTAGCCACACGCTTCTTCTTAACCATGTTATGAAAGAGTTTGGTGTTCCGCTCACCATCCTCTAGCCAGTTGCATGCAGCTTTTTGTTTCCAAAAATCCGCCTCCATGGCGGTGACACGGGCTAGATCCGCATTACGATCGGACAGGGCAGTCCAATTCGAATCAGAAGGATCGGCCTCACAAGCAAGCTCAGCGGAACGAACTGCGCTCTCAGCCTCGGTGATTTTATCAAAGATGTTACCAAAAACATCCCGATTCCACCACTTGAGGTGATTCTTAAGACGCTTCAACTTGACAAAAAGACGCGACATACCAATTAGACTGCAAGGCAAATTCCAATTGAGCCTGACAGTCTGCAAAAAACCATGATGCCGAAGCCACATACGCTGGAAGCGAAACGAGCTCGGCCCACGGGCAAAAACCGGAGCGGTAACCAAAAGCGGACAGTGGTCAGAAACAGTACGGGGGAGATGTTCAACTCGAATGGAGCTGAAATGATCACCCCAATCAACAGAAACCATAACCCGGTCCAACCGCTTCCAAACGGTCTTATTCGTCCAAGTGAACGAAGACCCCTCAAAACCAGCATCAATCAAACCAGAATCCATAATGAAAGTGTTGAACTCCTCCATGGGTAGCAACCTACCACCACGGGCGCCCAAACACTCAGACGCATCACGAACAACATTGAAATCCCCACCAACCAGCCAAGGACCCAGAACAGGCTTGACGTGAAGCAGGGAAGACCAGAGGTCCCGACGCTCAATATAATCACATCTGGCATAAACAAAAGAACAAAAAACAGATGTGGGTAAAAAAGGGGCAGAAACCTTAATGTGAAGGAACTGAGCATGATCAAGGACACACTCAGCCTGCACATCAGCAGCAAAAAACACCCAAATGTGACCAGAGAGATTCGAAATGACTCGAGAAAAACCAAGACGACGAGTCATGAATCTCTGATCTAAATCAATCATCGGCTCCAAAACAGTCAAAATCTTAATCTGTTTCTCCTTAACAAAAGCATGAAGCCTCTGTTGGGACTCCGAACCCCGGAGTCCCCGGATATTCCAGATTAGGAAATTCATGATGAACGGGCAGCAGAAATGCCCGATCGCTTCCTGAGCGACCCAGGGGGATCATCCCTCCCCCTCTTTTTCTTAACATCTGGCATATCTGAGTCCAGGACGCCGTCCTCAGACGCACGGCCATCACCCGGTTCAGAAAGTCTATCAAAAACCTGGTCAAGATCCTCAACAAACCTCTCACGGACAACCCTCTCAGAAATAGGAGAACCCTGTCTATCAACCAGCTGAGTAAACAAAGAAGACGCATCAGCAGGGGACGAAGGGCCAGAAGGGATCGAGTGACAACTATGATTCTCCAAACAAATCACGGGTTCAGAAAACACCGTGTCAATACCAGCATGCGGAGACCCCAAAACTTCCACACAATCAACCAAAGGAATAACATCCTCCTCCTCCAAATCTTTAGCCCCAGACTGGGCTGACACACCACCTAATGCCAACGGGGAAACAACAACGGTGGGTGAACTCAAACCAACAGTATCCATACCCTCGGATGGAGCATGCTCCAAAGGAGGACCCCCGGTGAAATCAACACCCACATCCCCAAAGCGGGGCCCAGACTCAGAAGTGGAACCAACTAACGCACTAGAATCAAAGAGCTGCGCCTCCTTCTGCAAAGGAGAAAGGACATCAAAAGCATTCGAAGTACTCTTCGACTGTGAAGGAGCCTGCCCTGAAGGAGGAACAGCAGCAGGTGGAACTCGACGCGCAGGCCGTCTCCTTCTACGACGCTTAGGGCCAACAAAAGTCTCAGCATTAGGGTCCTGATGACCCTGGACCTCATCAGAAATGACACCCTCCTGGGATGACGGACCCGAAGCAGCAGTCTGAGATGGAGGGACTGGACCAAATGACTTAGCCCGGATCGGCCGGGGATTCTTGCCATGAGAGTAACAAACACTCGTCGCATGTCCCAGCATTTTGCAATCAGTGCAATAAGCCGGGATCCTCTCATACACAACCTCAATCTCTTGAGTGTGATCACCCCAGCCCACCCAAATGTGCTTTACGGGAGGCTCCAACACATTAATTTCCACACACACGCGAGCATAGGCCCCACGAGACACCTCAGCAGTGTGGTCATCAACTTTGATAGGCTTTCCCAAGAGCTTGGCAATAGCACAAAGGCTTTTTTTCTCATATAAATGCAAAGGTAATTCCGGAAGTCGAGCCCAAACTGGCGCAACTGGCGACTCCGCCTGAAACTTGAATTCTGGTGTCCATTTAGAAAAACGGATACCAAGTGAGCCAACCATCATATTACCACGCGCCCAAAGCCGTGCGTAATCCTCTTCACAAGAAAGAGTAATGACCATGAAACCCCGGGGTAAAAATTTCAAATTGAACGGTCTGACCAAACCCACTTTGCCAAAGGCAACAGAAATCATCGAATTGGGCACCACAGACCGATTCCCAGAAATTTTACCCACCAAAGCAAATTTAAATGGCTCAATAAGGGATGAAATTACCTTATCCGGGAATAAAATACCCGGTTTCCCATCCAAAAAAGAAGGCTCGAGAATCTCCTCCATCGAGTTGAGAACATCATCAAAGCTATTCTTCACCGTACGAGGAGACGGGGGAGCCAAAACGTCCTTAAAAGACACATGAGGAGAAACAACTTTCGAACTTACATTGACCGCAGAAGCACCAGATGTGACTGCCGAGTTGACCCACGACACTTGACTAAGAGACTCAACCGAGTTGACTCGGCCCTGACCCACCGGACCACCACCGAGGACCGGCGACGTAGCAGCGAACATGAAACCGGTGTCGGAACCAGCAGAACCGGGCGGCGGAGGGGTGAACTCGGTAAACACAGTAGTCGGAAACGGTGAAGAAATCGGAAATTGGGCGTTTCCGATTGCCGGACTGAAACCAGAAATTGAAGATACCGGGATATTGCCCATGACAGGGGGAGTAAACGCCATGGAGGAATTGAGAAATGGAGGTGCGACGCCGGAGGAATTGAGCAAGGAAGCCGTCGCGATCGGTGAACAGTGACTGAAAATCGTAGATCTGAAATTGCCGTCGCATACGAACGGCGTTGGGGCTGATACCAGAGGCAAACTGATCGTCTGGGTGAGGGGATTCAAGATCGGGGTTCCATTAGCAACGAGGTTGCCGGAGATGGCCGGAATTTGGAGAAAACCAGACGGCGCAGACGTGAACAGTGGCGCCGAGGACAAAAACGAAGAACACGGCGGCTGAGGTGAATAATCCGGTCGCGCATGGGTATCACTGGAAAGCTGACTAAAAACCGATACAGGAGAAGTACCTCCGGTGCCGGGAAGAGCAGCGGCCGCCGGCGACGAAGAAGAAGTAAAAACAGGCGAAATTTCGAACTGAAAATCGGGGACGTTGCCGGAATCCAAACGGTCTGAGATTTTGGTATGTTGATCGGCGAGGGGAGGCGGTTCTAATGGGGGTGGTCGCCGGCCGGGATCCGGCGGCGGTGACATGGCGGCGGTAATGACGTGAATAGTGCAAAATAGAGGTAATTTTGGAATTTTTTTTTTTCTTGAGAGCGTTTTTTTTTCGGTTTTTGGTTTAGGGTTTTGGTTTAGGGTTTAGGGTTTAGGGTTTAGGGTTTAGGGTTTAGGGTTTAGGGTTTAGGGTTTTTTTTTTTTGTCTTTTTTTTTTTTTTTTTTTTTTTTTTTTTTTTTTTTTAGCTAAAAAGTTTATTTATTAACAAATAAAACCTAACGGAGGGGGACTAGACCAAGACCTCCGGAAAGGCTATATCACAATCATAACATAAAAACAGAAATAAAGACATACTACAACAGGGCAACCTGAAATAAAGCACAACAAAAAACAAACAAACCAGCGAGTGCCCCGGAATACATCAGACAAATAGAACAAAATGGTGAGCAAGGAGAACTCTGCAGTGAACGCCCACCACATACCGCCAAAAATGCGGAAAACGAAATCAGCCTGGATCAAGAGGTCGCCCATAGGGCAAACTCGCCTGAGCCGCCTTCTGCCTATAATAACGCCGCTGCTGAGATCGCGTACGGCCCGGAAGTGGTAGAGATAAACATCCTTCACTCACTGAACCCATCTCAAACTCTGGCAGAGCAGTAGAAACAGGAGTATCACCCACAGGATCCGGAACAGCAGGGGCAATCTCAACAGCCGGAACAGTAACAACCACAGGTACAGTAACAACTGCTCCAGAAGTAGATGCCACCTCAACCATATCCGTGGCCTGAGACGAGATAATCGGATCCAAATCATCGTGAGACAGACTACTCACCGCAGCATTCTGCTCTGCCGCAAGCTTACTAAGAAGGGACTTAAACCTTTGGGGACGGGGTTTAACGGTACCCGAAGTCTCACCAGGACCTGAAGCAGTGGGTAAATCTTGCAGTATCTCATAGTAATTCTTCGTCGAAATGGGCCGAGCCGGATCTTTCCTCACAACAGGTCGGCGTCGGGGACGCTTGGAAACATGTCCTATAAAATCAGTATCATCGGACTGTGGCGGGTCAGACGCAACACCCTGAGGCTGCTCGGAAGGAGGCGGAAGCGGGGAATCCGATGCAACACCCTTACCATGAGGTCGGGTCCGGCGCGGGCGAGAAGACTTTCCATTACGAGAGCAAAAATCAAGTGAATGGCCCAACAACTGGCAATGAGAACAATAATGGGGAACTTGCTCATAGACCACCTCCACAACCTGACTATGATCACCCCAACCCACCCAGATACGCTCCGGACGAGCCTGAAGAACATCAATCTCAACACAAACTCTAGCAAAAGATCCTCTAGTCCCATCAGCGGTAATCTCATCAATCTTAACTGGATTACCTAAAATCTTAGCAATAGGAAACAAGCTCTGTTTAGCATAAAGATGCAATGGCAAATCAATAAATCTGACCCAAACAGGAGCAATAGGAGAATCCGCCTCAAACTTGAATTCGGGAGTCCATTTCGAAAAACGAATCACTACAGACCGAATCGAAACAAGAGGCTGAGTCCAAAACCTCAAATAATCCTCCTCACAGGAAAGGGTGAGAACCATATACCCACGAGGAAGAAAACGAACAGTATGAGAACCCAACAAACCAATACAAGAGAAAGCAGATAATATATCAGAATTGGGAGTCAAACCCCGGTTCCCAGTGATACGCCCTACCAGAGCAAACTTAAAAGAAGCAGAGAGGGACGAAATAACCTGATCCGGGAACAAAATTCCGGGAATCCCATCTCGAACAATCGGAGCGGGCACCTCATCCATCGATGCAGCAACATCAGCAAAACTCTGAGCCTGCGACGGTGGAGATGAACGACGCAAAACATCCCTGAAAGACACCGCAGGAGGGACAGAGCGAGGAAACACAACTGCCGGAGCAACGGGATTAGGAGAAGGCAATTGACTTGCTGCCGAGTCAACCCGCAAGGGTTGAATGGGTGACTCGACCGAGTCAACCCGGAACGGTACCACCGGAGGACCACCGTCGGCCGGCGAAGAAGGGAGGAGCATGGAACCGGTGAGAGAACGAGAAGAATCGGCCAAAACAGGAGATAATTTGACGGAAATCGTTGGTTGACTCGGCCGCAACTCGCCAAATTGGGCGTTTCCGACCGACGGCTGTGAACCTGCAATTGACGGTGGGGAAATATTACCCAAGACCGGACGAACATAACCTGAAGAGGAATTTCCCAAAGGAGCTCGGACGCCGGCGGAAATGACAGAAGAAGCAGGCGCGACGAGGGTTACAGGCGGTGCCGGAGTAGATCTAAAATTCCCGGTGAATGTGAACGATTCGGGCAACGGGCCATGGACGAACTTATTCGTCTGAGGACGGGCATTCCAGATCGGGGCTTGGATCGGAGAAAGGACGTCGGAACTGACCGGAATCGAGCAAAACGCGGACGGCTCCTGCGTGAACAGTGCAGGCGGAACTTTCGTGGTGAAATTGGACGGGCAAATCAACTCTGAATGACTTGAAATTTTCACAGTAGCCTCGCCTTGACGAGACGAATCCAACGGTACCTCATTTGTAAAAAACGGAGTTGAAATCGCCGGAGAGGAGATTTTGGCCGGAATTTGCAGATTTTCGGATGAGCTTTTGGTCGGGCAATCGGACTCCGTTTGCTTTGAAAGTTTGACAGCAGCATCGCCTCGTCGTGGCGGTTCAGATGGTCCGGTGAACCGGCCGGGAACCGGCTCCGGCATGTGAGGCGAAAATTTGGAGATTTTTTGGCTTTTTATTTCACTATTCACTTTGAGAGAAAATGTTTTGGGGGCGAATGGTTTGGTTTAGGGTTTAGGGTTTAGGGTTTAGGGTTTAGGGTTTAGGGTTTAGGGTTTAGGGTTTAGGGTTTAGGGTTTAGGGTTTAGGGTTTAGGGTTTAGGGTTTAGGGTTTAGGGTTTAGGGTTTTTTTTTTTTTTTTAGATAAAAAGTTTATTTATTAACAAATAAAACCTAACGGAGGGGGACTAGACCAAGACCTCCGGAAAGGCTATATCACAATCATAACATAAAAACATAAATAAAGACTACAACAGGGCAGCCCATAATAAAGCAAAACACAGAAAATAAAAACATCGGGCGCCCCGGAATACATCAGACAAACTAATAATACTGATGGGCAAGGAGAACTCTGCAGTGAACGCCCATCAGAAAAACATGTCAACCTGAATCAGGCGGTCGCCCATAGGGTAACCCCGCCTGACTCTTCTGAGATCTGTAAAACCGACGCTGCTGTGAGCGCGTGCGACCTGGTAATGGCAAGGACTGACAGGAAGTAGTAGGAGGAAGATCCAAATCAGCCACTCGAGAACCATTCCCAAGGTCGATGTGTAGCGAAGTAATGGGACCAGAAACTGTAGGAACAACCATCTGTGCCGGAACAGTGGAAACAATCATCGGGTCTGTTACCACTGGAACAACATCCACCAGAGAAGAGCTCGCTCCAGAACCAGACCCCTGAGCATCACCAACAATAACTGATGTAACAACCACAGGGATAGCAGGAGGAGACTGCATCGGAGCCACAACAACCTGAGGCACCAATGGAACATCCTCAACAATAGCCTCTAAAACATGAGAAGAAGACGATGGGCAGGAAGATGAACCAACACCAGAATTACCAACTGGAAAGGAATCTCCTGAAATGGAGTGAAGAACCGCAAACTGATTACTCGAAATAGGAGACTGTGGAGTAACCTGACTAGAAACCTGGCGGCGCCTACGTCTCGGCTGAACCCATCCTGGCTCAGTACTCCCAGAACCAGGACCACTAGAAGGAACCGAGCCAGGCGGAAAACCTTGAGGCTGACCCGAAGAAGGAGACCGCTGCCCCTGAGCAAAAGAACGGCCACCAAGAGCCTTATAACCAGAACGAGAACAACGCTGCACTGAATGACCTAGCATCTTACAATCCGTGCAAAAATAGGGGACTTTTTCATAAACCACCCCCAAAGTCTGCCGGTGGCTGCCCCACCCGACCCAGATCTCATCCAGACGAGGAAGCAACACATCAATCTCAACACAAATACGGGCAAAAGATCCCCGAGAACCATCAGCGGTGATCTCATCCACCATAACAGGGTTTCCTAAGAGCTTACCAATCTGATAAAGACACTTCTTGTCATATAAATGCAACGGTAGATCAGGAATACGAACCCAAACCGGAGCAATCGAAGACTCAGCCTCAAATTTAAACTCCGGTGTCCATTTGAAAAAGCGTATCGACACTGACCCAATAGAAACTAATTCCTGAGGCCAGAACTTCAAATAATCTTCCTCGCTAGAGAAAATAAGAACCAGAAATCCTCGGGGAAGAAATTTCAATGTAAATGAGGCCAAAAAGCCAAAACGAGAAAAAGCAGCCAAGATATCACTATTGGGTGTAACACCCCGGTTCCCTGTAACACGGCCAATCAACGCAAATTTAAAAGGCACTGACAGAGAAGAAATAACCTGATCCGGGAATAGAATACCCGGTATACCATCAACAAAGTCCGGTTCAGGAATCTCGCCCACCAAACCACCAAACCCGGCAAAACTCTGTCTGGCTGGAGAAGGAGCAGTAACATCCCTAAAAGAAGCCAAGGGAGTTGCTGAGGAAGCGGAAACAGAGGCCGGAATTGCATTTGCAAAAGAAACCGAAGAGTTGACCATCGGTTGACCGGCAAAAACCGGCGACGGCGAGACAACCACCGGAGCACCACCAACCACCGGCGACGACGAGGGGGTCACGGAACCGGTGACCAAAGGTGAAGAACCGGGCTGAAACGGAGGCAATTGACCGGAAACATTCGCCGGAGACGAACCAAACACATGATTTTGGGCGTTTCCGATCGGCGATGAATTTTCCGAAATTGAAGGCATAGAAATCTTACCCATGGCTAGATGAGTTTGTAGTAGAGAGGAATTGCAAAAATCAGCAACCGATCCGGAGTAATTGAGTTTTGAAGCTAACGCAAATATAACTTGGGGGCTGAAATTCGTAGATCTGAAATTCCCGCCGCCACCGGACTCCGACGAAGCAATTGAAGATACCAATGGAAGCGCCTGGTCCTGGGCATTCCGGATCGGGGTCTTGATCGGAGAACCAAGACCGGAGCTGGCCGTAATCGGAGCCGAAACATTCGGCGTCGCGGTGAACAGTACTGACGGAACATCGCCGGACGATTTCGGGATGCAAATGAACTCCGTTTGGGCTGATTTTTGGACCAGAGGATCGACTGGAGGAGACGATTCGAATGGTGTAACAATCGTCGCCGGACGATGATCGAAGACAGGTGTGATTCCGGGCGACGGAATCTGCGCAATTTCCGGAGCTTTGACCGTCGATTTGGCCGGCGAAACGACCTCCGTTGGACCTGAAATTCGGACAGCAGCCTCGTCTCGCCGAGGCGCACCTGATCGTACCGGTGGCCGGCCGGAAACCGGCGCCGACATGGGGGCGATTTTTAAGGCGAAAATGGGCTTTTTTGACACTATTCACAAATGAGAGAAAAAATTTTGGGGCAAAAAAAATGGTTTGGTTTCGGTTTAGGGTTTAGGGTTTAGGGTTTAGGGTTTAGGGTTTAGGGTTTAGGGTTTTTTTTTTTTTTTTTTTTTTTTTTTTTTTTTTTTTTTTTTTTTTTTTTTTTTTTTTTTTAAATAAAAAGTTTATTTATTAACAAATAAAACCTAACGGAGGGGGACTAGACCAAGACCTCCGGAAAGGCTATATCTCAATCATAACATAAAAACATAAATAAAGACTACAACAGGGCAGCCCATAATAAAGCAAAACACAGAAAATAAAAACATCGGGCGCCCCGGAATACATCAGACAAACTAATAATACTGATGGGCAAGGAGAACTCTGCAGTGAACGCCCATCAGAAAAACATGTCAACCTGAATCAGGCGGTCGCCCATAGGGTAACCCCGCCTGACTCTTCTGAGATCTGTAAAACCGACGCTGCTGTGAGCGCGTGCGACCTGGTAATGGCAAGGACTGACAGGAAGTAGTAGGAGGAAGATCCAAATCAGCCACTCGAGAACCATTCCCAAGGTCGATGTGTAGCGAAGTAATGGGACCAGAAACTGTAGGAACAACCATCTGTGCCGGAACAGTGGAAACAATCATCGGGTCTGTTACCACTGGAACAACATCCACCAGAGAAGAGCTCGCTCCAGAACCAGACCCCTGAGCATCACCAACAATAACTGATGTAACAACCACAGGGATAGCAGGAGGAGACTGCATCGGAGCCACAACAACCTGAGGCACCAATGGAACATCCTCAACAATAGCCTCTAAAACATGAGAAGAAGACGATGGGCAGGAAGATGAACCAACACCAGAATTACCACCTGGAAAGGAATCTCCTGAAATGGAGTGAAGAACCGCAAACTGATTACTCGAAATAGGAGACTGTGGAGTAACCTGACTAGAAACCTGGCGGCGCCTACGTCTCGGCTGAACCCATCCTGGCTCAGTACTCCCAGAACCAGGACCACTAGAAGGAACCGAGCCAGGCGGAAAACCTTGAGGCTGACCCGAAGAAGGAGACCGCTGCCCCTGAGCAAAAGAACGGCCACCAAGAGCCTTATAACCAGAACGAGAACAACGCTGCACTGAATGACCTAGCATCTTACAATCCGTGCAAAAATAGGGGACTTTTTCATAAACCACCCCCAAAGTCTGCCGGTGGCTGCCCCACCCGACCCAGATCTCATCCAGACGAGGAAGCAACACATCAATCTCAACACAAATACGGGCAAAAGATCCCCGAGAACCATCAGCGGTGATCTCATCCACCATAACAGGGTTTCCTAAGAGCTTACCAATCTGATAAAGACACTTCTTGTCATATAAATGCAACGGTAGATCAGGAATACGAACCCAAACCGGAGCAATCGAAGACTCAGCCTCAAATTTAAACTCCGGTGTCCATTTGAAAAAGCGTATCGACACTGACCCAATAGAAACTAATTCCTGAGGCCAGAACTTCAAATAATCTTCCTCGCTAGAGAAAATAAGAACCAGAAATCCTCGGGGAAGAAATTTCAATGTAAATGAGGCCAAAAAGCCAAAACGAGAAAAAGCAGCCAAGATATCACTATTGGGTGTAACACCCCGGTTCCCTGTAACACGGCCAATCAACGCAAATTTAAAAGGCACTGACAGAGAAGAAATAACCTGATCCGGGAATAGAATACCCGGTATACCATCAACAAAGTCCGGTTCAGGAATCTCGCCCACCAAACCACCAAACCCGGCAAAACTCTGTCTGGCTGGAGAAGGAGCAGTAACATCCCTAAAAGAAGCCAAGGGAGTTGCTGAGGAAGCGGAAACAGAGGCCGGAATTGCATTTGCAAAAGAAACCGAAGAGTTGACCATCGGTTGACCGGCAAAAACCGGCGACGGCGAGACAACCACCGGAGCACCACCAACCACCGGCGACGACGAGGGGGTCACGGAACCGGTGACCAAAGGTAAAGAACCGGGCTGAAACGGAGGCAATTGACCGGAAACATTCGCCGGAGACGAACCAAACACATGATTTTGGGCGTTTCCGATCGGCGATGAATTTTCCGAAATTGAAGGCATAGAAATCTTACCCATGGCTAGATGAGTTTGTAGTAGAGAGGAATTGCAAAAATCAGCAACCGATCCGGAGTAATTGAGTTTTGAAGCCAACGCAAATATAACTTGGGGGCTGAAATTCGTAGATCTGAAATTCCCGCCGCCACCGGACTCCGACGAAGCAATTGAAGATACCAATGGAAGCGCCTGGTCCTGGGCATTCCGGATCGGGGTCTTGATCGGAGAACCAAGACCGGAGCTGGCCGTAATCGGAGCCGAAACATTCGGCGTCGCGGTGAACAGTACTGACGGAACATCGCCGGACGATTTCGGGATGCAAATGAACTCCGTTTGGGCTGATTTTTGGACCAGAGGATCGACTGGAGGAGACGATTCGAATGGTGTAACAATCTTCGCCGGACGATGATCGAAGACAGGTGTGATTCCGGGCGACGGAATCTGCGCAATTTCCGGAGCTTTGACCGTCGATTTGGCCGGCGAAACGACCTCCGTTGGACCTGAAATTCGGACAGCAGCCTCGTCTCGCCGAGGCGCACCTGATCGTACCGGTGGCCGGCCGGAAACCGGCGCCGACATGGGGGCGATTTTTAAGGCGAAAATGGGCTTTTTTGACACTATTCACAAATGAGAGAAAAAATTTTGGGGCAAAATGGGGTTTGGTTTAGGGTTTAGGGTTTAGGGTTTAGGGTTTAGGGTTTAGGGTTTAGGGTTTAGGGTTTAGGGTTTAGGGTTTAGGGTTTAGGGTTTAGGGTTTAGGGTTTAGGGTTTAGGGTTTTAGGGTTTAGGGTTTAGGGTTTAGGGTTTAGGGTTTAGGGTTTAGGGTTTAGGGTTTAGGGTTTAGGGTTTAGGGTTTTTTTTTTTTTTTTTTTTTAAATAAAACACCGCTGGAAGCGGGGGGGTTAGGCAGACCCCTACCTGTATATATCATCAAAACAAAAATACATCATAAAACCTAACGAGAGGGGGACTATACCAAGACCTCTCGAAAAGCTACCACACAACACACAGAAAACAAAATCTAGGGTGGCAAATATGTGAGCCAAAAACTAATCCCTAGGTAAGGAGCATAATAGAAATGAACGTCCAGAAGCGACGCTAAATACATGAAAATAAATCGAAACCTATCTAAACAGTAGAAATCCGGCTCAGAAGTAGGTGCAAAAGGCCACCGATGGTACCCAGCTCTGAGCCATCTGCCAGTGTGATGCCAAACTGAAAAATACATCCTAATCCGAGATCGGTCCACTGTACACGATCTGGCAATCAAAATATTATGCAGCTGGAAAGTCACTGTGCTAAAACGGTCGAAGCACAAAAGAAGGACCGCAATCCAGCGAAAGTCAGAAAAGCTCCAAGACCCAAGGAGAGGGAGAAAACTGACGGAGCTCATAAAATCAGAAATCCAAGCATGACTGTAACTCTGAAAGAAGATGCAACCAATAGAGAACAACCAGAGCCACCAAATCACGGAACGAAAGTAGAAACCATATAAATCCCGACATGAATGAGACTCCGGGCCAGAGAGACCATAGAAAAAGATCATCCAGAGCCACCATAACAATCGGCCAGAGAGCATAAAAGTAATAAAGCGGCGGGCAAGGAGAAGCCTGCAGTGAGCGCCGGCCGGATAACAAGAATGATCCAAAGAAAAGCACCAACGCGGAGAGTGCTGGGACCCGCCCAAATCCAAAAGAACAAAACAAGGAGAGTGCAAGTGTCTGGGCCAACTTGCACATCTCAAATGAGATATAAAAAACAACCTCCAAGGACAAAAGACCTGCAAGAAAAATAAATACATATATATATAAAAAGAAAGAGAGCCAAAAGGAAGAGTGGGCTGCAAATGGCTAAGAATATCTGGATCTGAGGTATGGAAGCCCTGAACGATCAGAACGGGCAAGGATGGAGATGTGGCTGGGTAAGGAAGGACCTATCTCTAAGGAAAACTGCCTAAGGTCATGAGCCCTAACCGCCAAAGCATCCGCCACCGAGTTACCCTCCCGGTATATATGCGAGATATGAACCATCCGCCCCCTCAAGAGAACCAAAATCCTAGACACAATGTGATCCAATCCCCAACGACACTGACGAGAGCGGAGGATCTGAATAGAAATCTGGGAATCAACCTCAATCCAAAGAGGGAAAAGAGAAAGATCAGAACAAATAAGGAGACCCCTCCAGACTGCCCAAAGTTCTGCTCGGCTAGTGGATCCAGCTCCAATGAACTCACTGAACGATAACAAGACCCGCCCAGAATGATCACGAACAACGCCACCAACTGTAGAATCCCCTGGATTCCCTCTCGAGCTCCCATCCACATTAAGCTTAAAACAACCGGACGGCGGCTTAAGCCAACGAACAATCGCCGTCCGATGATATCTGTGTAAGCAAACCGAAATCCCCAGTAAGTGCGCCACGTGGAAGAAACCCATCCAATGCTTGGGTTTGATAGTACGCGCAGAATGGGCGAGGCGCAGGTAAGATAAAATCTGGAACTTCACCGTCTCCCCAGATATGGAGAGCTGGCGATGCTTCGCATCATTCCGAGCAGTCCAGAGAAACCACAAAATAATGAAAGGGAGAAACTCCCTCACATGGCCCCCTGGAGCCCAGACCAGATTCCTCTTCCACGCACTAAGGAATAACCTGAAATCCTCAGTGTCAGGGATACGAACCCCAAAGACCGCACCAAAAAAATGCCAAACAGGCCTAGCCACCGGGCTGCGAATAAACACATGCGTGAATGTCTCAGACATATCACAACACTGACAACGAGACGCTAACGCAAAGCCACGGCGCTGAAGCACCTCATCAACTGGGAGCCACTGATGCCAAAATCTCCAAAGAAAGAATGACATCGTAGGCCTCAACCAGCTACCCCAACAGGCGCGATTAATACCAGAGATCGGAGCGCGCAAACGGATCAACTCCCAAGCGGACTTGACAGAAAAAGCACCATCGGAGCTATGAATCCAACGAGCCGAATCCAACTCTCCCAAGAGAATCGGGACCAACACAATCTGCTCCGCAATAGAAGGAGCAACTACTGAACAGAGGAGGTCAAAATCCCAGGTTCCCTCCGAAAGAAAATGGGAAACCCGAGCACCACGATCCCCACAGACTTCAGTCTGACTGGACAGAGGAACATCTCTGAACCAACAATCATCCCAAAAAGAAACATCTCCATGGCCGACACGCCAGCGAATACCACTCTCCGCACGAGGCCTGATCTGGAGCAAACGCCGCCAAGTGGGAGAGATAAAACCACGAGAAGAGACACAAGCTGGGTGCGCCAAGAGACAATATTTCCTCATCAAAAATTTGGCCCAGAGGGAAGATCCCTGCCTGAACCGAAACCACAGTTTTATGGAGAAGCTATCCACGAGATCTTTCAATCTGCGGAAGCCAAGACCCCCCTCTTCCACGGGGAGGCAAGCCCGAGACCAACGTGCCCAATGCCATTTCTTCTCCAAGGGCCTAGACCCCCAAAGAAAGGCATTAAAGACTCGCTCAAGATTTTCCATGACAGCCAACGGAGGCTGAACAACCTGAAACAAATATATGGGCATCGAGAGGAGCACACTACGAATGAGGGTCATGCGGCTCCCCGGAGAAAGAGTACGAATCTCCCAACCCTCCAGCCGCCTCCTAACAGACTGTAAGAGGGGCTCAAAAAGGGAACACGTCCTATTACCCCGAAATAAGGGAACTCCGAGGTACATGATCGGCAGATGACCCTCCGCAAATCCAGTGATACGCAAAAGTCTAGAGCGAAGGCGCTCTGAGCATCGCGAAGGTAAAATCAGGGAACTCTTGAAAGCGTTCACCAGCTGTCCCGAACAGTTCTCATAGTGATGCAGAAAGTCTAAAAGACGCTGCATCCCACGAGACCCACCATTGGCAAAAATAATGATATCATCCGCATAGGCCAGGTGGGAAATCAAAAGATCACAACTAGAATGATACCTAATAGCAGGATGACGCAAGTAGAGTCTGTCAAGGCCACGCGAAAGATACTCCGCCCCTAAAATGAAGAGAAGGGGAGACAATGGGTCTCCCTGCCTGAGTCCCCTGGTAGAACCAAAGAACCCCGAAAGAGAACCATTGATATTAACGGAGAAATGACAATGAGAGATACAGGCCGAGACCAACGCCACAACCTGCTCAGAGAAACCAAAATGGCGCAAAATAGCAAAAAGGAAAGGCCATTGGACCCTATCATAGGCCTTAGCCATATCCAACTTCAAAATAACATTACCACCACGAGTGGGAAGATTGAGACTATGAGTGAGCTCCTGAGCAAGAAGGATGTTATCAGAAATCATCCGTCCCGGAACAAAACCACTCTGATTCAAAGAAATAAGTCTCTCCGCCACAGCCCGCAAACGAGAGTACAACAACTTAGAAATGATTTTGTTCGTGACATTACACAGGCTGATCGGACGGAAATCCGACCAAGCCCGAGCACCCTCGACTTTTGGGATCAAAGTAATCGTGGTGGCAGTAAAGCTCTGAGGCAGGGGAGAGCCTCGGAAAAAATCCAAAACCGCATCCAACACATCCTGATGAACTATCTCCCAGCAATGCTGAAAAAACGCCGAAGAGAAGCCATCAGGGCCAGCCACACTGTCAGGAGAAATGGAGAAAACAGTCGCACGCACCTCCTCTAAGGAGGGGGTAGCAGTAATCCCATAATTCTCCTCATCAGAAATCACCGAAGGAAACCCCGAAAAATCAGGACAATCAAGCACAAAGGGATCCCCAGTGAGTAAGTGCTGAAAAAATGAGGCTCCCGACTGCTGAATCATCTCAGGAGACGTCAGGCAAATCCCTTCATCCCATATGCGGAATATCTTATTCGCCACACGCTTCTTCTTAACCATGTTATGAAAGAGTTTGGTGTTCCGCTCACCATCCTCAAGCCAGTTGCATGCAGCTTTTTGTTTCCAAAAATCCGCCTCCATGGCGGTGACACGAGCCAGATCCTCATTACGATCGGACAGAGTAGTCCAATTCGAATCAGAAGGATCGGCCTCACAGGCAGTCTCAGCAGAACGAACCGCACTCTCAGCCTCAGTGATTTTATCAAAGATGTTACCAAAAACATCCCGATTCCACCACATGAGGTGATTCTTAAGACGCTTCAACTTGGCAAAAAGACGCGGCATGCCAACCAGACTGCAAGGCAAATTCCAATTGAGCCTCACAGTCTGCAAAAAACCATGATGCCGAAGCCACATACGCTGAAAGCGAAACGAACTCGGCCCACGGGCAAAAACTGGAGCGGTAACCAAAAGCGGACAGTGATCAGAAACAGTACGGGCAAGATGTTCAACTCGAATGGAGCTGAAATGATCCCCCCAATCAACGGAAACCATAACCCTGTCCAACCGCTTCCAAATGGTCTTATTCGTCCAAGTGAACGAAGACCCCTCATAGCCAGCATCAACCAGACCAGAATCCAAAATGAAAGTGTTGAACTCCTCCATGGGTAGAAGCCTACCACCACGGGTGCCCAAACACTCAGAAGCATCTCTGACGACATTAAAATCGCCCCCAACCAGCCATGGACCCAGAGCAGGCTTAACCTGAAGAAGGGAAGCCCAAAGATTTCTACGCTCAATGTAGTCGCAGCTGGCATAAACAAAAGAGCAGAAAAACTCAGTCGGCAAAAAAGGAGCAGAGACCTTGAGGTGCAGAAACTGAGCATGATCAAAAACACACTCAGCCCTCACATCAGCAGTAAAAAACGCCCAGATATGACCAGAAAGATTCGAAATGACTCTAGAAAAGCCCAAACGGCGAATCATGAATCTCTGGTCCAACTCAATCATCGGCTCCAAAATAGCCAGAACCTTAACCTGTTTCTCTTTCACAAAGGCATGCAGCCTCTGCTGGGACTCCGAATTCCGAAGTCCCCTGATATTCCAGATCATGAAATTCATAAAGAATGGGCATCAGGATCACCCTGTCGCCTCTTGGACGAATCCTCAAGATCGTCCACCTTCCTCTTCTTCACCTCAGACATGCCAATGTCTGGAACACCAGACGCGGAGTGTCGATCAAACCCTGTGCCGGGGTCCTCCTCAGACACCTGTCTGGCAACGAATTCAGAAACAGGGGGCCCCTGTCTAGCAAACAGTTCCTCCACCATGGAGGAAACCTCCGGAGAAGCAGGAAGGGAAGGAATCGAATGGCTACTATGATTCTCGAAACAGATAACAGAATCAGCAAACAACGTAGCCACCCCAACTTTCGGAGAGCCCAGCTCATCCGTACAATTCGGAAAAGGAATAGACTCCTCATCTTCAAAGACCTGATCAGTAGACTGAGCAGGCACACCAACCGAGCCCGAAGGGAGAATCTCAAAGGTGGATGTGCCCGAAAAAACAAGACCAACATCCACTGGAGAAATCTGCTCCAAGGGAGCATCACCAGGTAAAGCAGCATCCACATCCCCTAAGGGAATAACAACATCAGGACTGTCTCCAACAACCATGTAATCACTACCTCGCTCCGCCTCCGCCTGCCAAGGTGACAAGACATCAAAAGCGTTCGAAGTGCCCACCGGGACTACATGCCCAGCAGGAGGAGCCCTCACAGAAGGGACACGAGGAGCAGCCCGCCTCCTCCTCCTACGCCTGGGGCCAACAAACTGCTCAGGATTCGGGGCCTGAGGACCCTGAACAACCTCAGTGGCCACACCCTCCTGGTGTGTCTTGCCCACAGTATCTGCCTGAGTCGGGGGAACAGTACCAGCAGGCCTGGTCCGGACTGGACGGGGATTCTTTCCATGTGAATAACAAACAGTGGTCGCATGCCCCAGCATCTTGCAATCAGTACAATAAGCTGGGATCTTCTCATATACGACCTCTATCTCCTGTAAATGATCACCCCAGGACACCCAGATGGATTGGACAGGGGGCTCCAATACATTGATCTCCACACAAATGCGAGCAAAGGCCCCCCGAGTCCCATCGGCTGTATGATCATCAATCTTAATGGGAGTGCCCAAAAGCTTCGCAAGAGCACAAAGGCTCTTCTTGTCATAAAGATGGAGTGGTAACTCCGGAAGTCGGACCCAAACCGGGGCAAGTGGAGACTCCGCCTGGAAATTGAACTCCGGGGTCCACTTGGAGAGTCTGATACCCAATGGACCAATAAACAGACTGCCTCTAATCCAGAGACAGGCATAGTCCTCCTCACAAGAGAGTACAATCACAAGGAATCCCCGTGGCAAGAACTTCAAGGTATACGGTCTCGTAAACCCGAAATTGGCAAAAGCCGTAGATATCGCATGATTGGGCACAATCGATCGGTTGCCAGAAATTTTACCGACCAAAGCAAACTTAAATGGTGCAGATAAAGATGAGATGATCTCATCCGAGAAGTGAATGCCCGGCTTACCGTCCTTAAATGACGGTGCGGGCATCTCATCCATCGACCCAAGAACATCTTCGAAACTGTTCTTGGTCGTCCGAGAGGACGACGGGGCCAAAACTTCACGAAATGACAGTGGAGGGGTAACTGTAGCAAAAGGACCAGAAAAACCCGAAGAAGTACCTGGAATAGTAGATCTGACTGGCCGAGCTCGCGGGTTTGACTTCGAAATGTTGACTGTTGACTTTCCGGTTGACTTTCCTACCAAAGTACCACCGTGAAACGGCGCCGGCGTGATGAACACAGAACCGGTACCAGCCGGAGCAGAACCGGACGGCGGAGGGGTCAAATCAGAGGGAACAGTAGCCGGAAATTAAGACGAAATCGAAATTTGGGCGTTTCCGGCGACGATGGAATTATCACAAATTGAGACTACAGATGTCTTACCCATGGCTGGACGAAGAACACTGGAAGTTTGATTGACAAAAGACGCCGGGACGGCGCCGGAATTAGAAAACGAAGATGACGCATGCAAGCCGTCCGCCAGAACATTCTTAGATCTGAAATTGCCGACGGATGCGAACACCATTGGAGCGGATTCCGGTGCCATTGTCTTCGTCTCAGAGTGGGGATTCCAGATCGGGAGTCCTTTATCACAGAGGTGGCCGGAGTCGGCCGGAATTTGAGAAAAACACTGCGCCTGGGCAGTGAACAGTGCCGGCGAAGATGAAAACGGAGAAATCTCTTCACCGGCGGAGGAAGGAAGTCGCGGAGTTGTGGCAAAAGCTTCACCAGGAAGAGGCGAGACTATTGGACTATGTCTGACGCCGAGAGGAGTGACGGCCGGCGCCGACGAAGCAAGAACAATCAAAGGTGTTTTTTCAGTCGCGAAAATGAGCGGGCTGCCGGAATCCGTTTGAGCTAAGATTTTGCTGGTAGGGTCGCCGGAGGATGGTGGTTCAAGTGAGGGAGGTGGCCGGCCGGGATCCGGCGGCGGTAGCATGGTGGCAATTGGACGTGAATAGTAACAAAGGTGGTGTGTTTTTTCTCACGCTTTTAGTGTGTGTTTTTTGAGAGCATTTCTGGGGTCGGTTTGGTTTAGGGTTTAGGGTTTAGGGTTTAGGGTTTAGGGTTTAGGGTTTTTTTTTTTTTTTTTTTTTTTTTTTTTTTTTTTTTTTTTTTTTTTTAGATAAAAAGTTTATTTATTAACAAATAAAACCTAACGGAGGGGGACTAGACCAAGACCTCCGGAAAGGCTATATCACAATCATAACATAAAAACATAAATAAAGACTACAACAGGGCAGCCCATAATAAAGCAAAACACAGAAAATAAAAACATCGGGC
Organism: Primulina tabacum; assembly: GCF_025594145.1. NCBI lineage: Eukaryota > Viridiplantae > Streptophyta > Magnoliopsida > Lamiales > Gesneriaceae > Primulina > Primulina tabacum. The sequence goes on along the minus strand of NC_134562.1, from coordinate 54,657 downwards.
GCCCCGGAATACATCAGACAAACTAATAATACTGATGGGCAAGGAGAACTCTGCAGTGAACGCCCATCAGAAAAACATGTCAACCTGAATCAGGCGGTCGCCCATAGGGTAACCCCGCCTGACTCTTCTGAGATCTGTAAAACCGACGCTGCTGTGAGCGCGTGCGACCTGGTAATGGCAAGGACTGACAGGAAGTAGTAGGAGGAAGATCCAAATCAGCCACTCGAGAACCATTCCCAAGGTCGATGTGTAGCGAAGTAATGGGACCAGAAACTGTAGGAACAACCATCTGTGCCGGAACAGTGGAAACAATCATCGGGTCTGTTACCACTGGAACAACATCCACCAGAGAAGAGCTCGCTCCAGAACCAGACCCCTGAGCATCACCAACAATAACTGATGTAACAACCACAGGGATAGCAGGAGGAGACTGCATCGGAGCCACAACAACCTGAGGCACCAATGGAACATCCTCAACAATAGCCTCTAAAACATGAGAAGAAGACGATGGGCAGGAAGATGAACCAACACCAGAATTACCAACTGGAAAGGAATCTCCTGAAATGGAGTGAAGAACCGCAAACTGATTACTCGAAATAGGAGACTGTGGAGTAACCTGACTAGAAACCTGGCGGCGCCTACGTCTCGGCTGAACCCATCCTGGCTCAGTACTCCCAGAACCAGGACCACTAGAAGGAACCGAGCCAGGCGGAAAACCTTGAGGCTGACCCGAAGAAGGAGACCGCTGCCCCTGAGCAAAAGAACGGCCACCAAGAGCCTTATAACCAGAACGAGAACAACGCTGCACTGAATGACCTAGCATCTTACAATCCGTGCAAAAATAGGGGACTTTTTCATAAACCACCCCCAAAGTCTGCCGGTGGCTGCCCCACCCGACCCAGATCTCATCCAGACGAGGAAGCAACACATCAATCTCAACACAAATACGGGCAAAAGATCCCCGAGAACCATCAGCGGTGATCTCATCCACCATAACAGGGTTTCCTAAGAGCTTACCAATCTGATAAAGACACTTCTTGTCATATAAATGCAACGGTAGATCAGGAATACGAACCCAAACCGGAGCAATCGAAGACTCAGCCTCAAATTTAAACTCCGGTGTCCATTTGAAAAAGCGTATCGACACTGACCCAATAGAAACTAATTCCTGAGGCCAGAACTTCAAATAATCTTCCTCGCTAGAGAAAATAAGAACCAGAAATCCTCGGGGAAGAAATTTCAATGTAAATGAGGCCAAAAAGCCAAAACGAGAAAAAGCAGCCAAGATATCACTATTGGGTGTAACACCCCGGTTCCCTGTAACACGGCCAATCAACGCAAATTTAAAAGGCACTGACAGAGAAGAAATAACCTGATCCGGGAATAGAATACCCGGTATACCATCAACAAAGTCCGGTTCAGGAATCTCGCCCACCAAACCACCAAACCCGGCAAAACTCTGTCTGGCTGGAGAAGGAGCAGTAACATCCCTAAAAGAAGCCAAGGGAGTTGCTGAGGAAGCGGAAACAGAGGCCGGAATTGCATTTGCAAAAGAAACCGAAGAGTTGACCATCGGTTGACCGGCAAAAACCGGCGACGGCGAGACAACCACCGGAGCACCACCAACCACCGGCGACGACGAGGGGGTCACGGAACCGGTGACCAAAGGTGAAGAACCGGGCTGAAACGGAGGCAATTGACCGGAAACATTCGCCGGAGACGAACCAAACACATGATTTTGGGCGTTTCCGATCGGCGATGAATTTTCCGAAATTGAAGGCATAGAAATCTTACCCATGGCTAGATGAGTTTGTAGTAGAGAGGAATTGCAAAAATCAGCAACCGATCCGGAGTAATTGAGTTTTGAAGCTAACGCAAATATAACTTGGGGGCTGAAATTCGTAGATCTGAAATTCCCGCCGCCACCGGACTCCGACGAAGCAATTGAAGATACCAATGGAAGCGCCTGGTCCTGGGCATTCCGGAGCGGGGTCTTGATCGGAGAACCAAGACCGGAGCTGGCCGTAATCGGAGCCGAAACATTCGGCGTCGCGGTGAACAGTACTGACGGAACATCGCCGGACGATTTCGGGATGCAAATGAACTCCGTTTGGGCTGATTTTTGGACCAGAGGATCGACTGGAGGAGACGATTCGAATGGTGTAACAATCGTCGCCGGACGATGATCGAAGACAGGTGTGATTCCGGGCGACGGAATCTGCGCAATTTCCGGAGCTTTGACCGTCGATTTGGCCGGCGAAACGACCTCCGTTGGACCTGAAATTCGGACAGCAGCCTCGTCTCGCCGAGGCGCACCTGATCGTACCGGTGGCCGGCCGGAAACCGGCGCCGACATGGGGGCGATTTTTAAGGCGAAAATGGGCTTTTTTGACACTATTCACAAATGAGAGAAAAAATTTTGGGGCAAAAAAAATGGTTTGGTTTAGGGTTTAGGGTTTAGGGTTTAGGGTTTAGGGTTTAGGGTTTAGGGTTTAGGGTTTAGGGTTTAGGGTTTAGGGTTTAGGGTTTAGGGTTTAGGGTTTAGGGTTTAGGGTTTAGGGTTTAGGGTTTAGGGTTTAGGGTTTAGGGGTTTAGGGGTTTAGGGTTTAGGGTTTAGGGTTTAGGGTTTAGGGTTTAGGGTTTAGGGTTTAGGGTTTAGGGTTTAGGGTTTAGGGTTTAGGGTTTAGGGTTTTTTTTTTTTTTTTTTTTTTTTTTTTTTTTTTTTTTTTTTTTTTTTTGTATACCAAGACCTCTCTAAAAGCGAGTTTGACAACACATAAAACATAAAGACATAAAACCTAGGGTGGCAAATACACGTGCCAAAATCTAATCCCTAGGAAAAGCGCATAATAAAAATGAACATATAAGAGCAGCGCTAAATACATCAAAACAAATCGAAACATGTCTAAACTGTAAAGATCCGACTCAGATGTAGGTGCAAAAGACAACCAATTGTACCCATCTCTGAGCCGTCTGTCGCTGTAAGTCCAACATGAAAATGACGTCCTAGTCCGAGATCGGTCGCAATCCAGCTGAAGTAAGAGAAACTTCAAATCCCCAGAAGAAGGTGAAAACGTATGGAGCTCATAACGTCATAAATCCAAGCGTGACTGGAACGTTGATATAAGAGGTAGCCAAGAGATAACATGGAGAGCCACCAATGCACGTAGCAAAAGCAGAGAACATATAAATCCCGACATGAATGGAGCTCTGGGCCAGAGAAACCACTGAGAGAGATCATCCAAAGCCACCATAAAACCCGGCAAGAGAACACAAAATATAGAAAGCGGCGGCCAAGGAGAAGCCTGCAGAGAGCGACCGCCAGAGAACAGGGTGGTCCAAATAAAAGCACCAATGGAGAAGGTGCGAGAGTCCACCCAGATCCAAAGAAACAAAGCACTCCAAAGAGACAGTACCTGCAAAGGAAAAAATACATATAGATATATATAAATATATATATATATAGAAATAGATCCAAATAAAGGAAGGGGCTGCAAATAGCTAAGAACATCTGTATCTAAGGTAGGGAAGCCCGGAGATATCCGAGCGGGTCAGTATGGATATGTGTCTGGGTAGTGAAGGACCTAACTCTAAGGTATAAACCCTAATGGTATGAGCCCTCGCCGCCAACGCATCCGCCACCGAATTTCCCTTCCGAAAAATATGTGAAAAATGAACCGCCCGCCCCCTCAAAAGAAACAGAATCCGAGTGACTGTATGATGAAGGTCCCAATGACACCGACGAGAACGCAGGATCTGAAGAGAAATCTGAGAATCGGTCTCAACCCAAAGGGGAAAAAGACCGAGATCGGAACAGATAAGAAGGCCCCTCCAAACCGCCCAAAGCTCCGCCCGGACATTGGTCCCGACTCCGATAAACTCGCTGAAGGAGAGCACCACCCTGCCAGAAGAATCACGCACAACACCACCGACAGACGACTCCCCAGGATTGCCCCTCGAACTCCCATCAACATTCAGCTTAAAGCACCCAGGTGGTGGACAGAGCCACCGGACAATCGCTAACCTATGGGTCCGCTGAAAGGCAACAAAAATTCCCAGCGATCTCGCCGCCTCAAAGGCACCAAGCCAGTGCTTGGGCTTAACAATGAAAGCAGCATGGGCAAGACGCAGATAAGACAAAATCTGAGACTTCACAGTCTCCCCAGAAATACGCAACTGACGGTGCTTCGCATCATTACGAGCCATCCAGAGAAACCACAAAACAATGAAGGGCAGAAACTCCTTGACGTGGCCCCCAGGTGCCCAATGAAGATTTCTCTTCCAAGCGCTAAGGAACAACCTGAGATCCCCTGTGCAGGGGATCCGGACACGAAATATGGCCCCAAAGAAATGCCAGACATAACGGGCTATCGGGCCATCAATGAAGACATGTGTAAATGTCTCCGACATATCACAACACTGGCATCGAGAAGCCAACTCAAAGCCACGACGTTGGAGCATATCATCCAACGGGAGCCACTGATGCCAAAATCTCCAAAGAAAAAAAGACATCGTGGGCCTCAACCAACGGCCCCAACAAGGAGTCAAGATATCAGAAACAGGGTCTCTCAATCGGACAAGCTCCCAAGCAGACCTAATCGAAAAAGCACCGTCAGAACTGTGAATCCAAAGCGCCAAATCAGGCTCGCCAAAGGCAATCGGGGTCAAAGTAATCGCCTCAGCAACAGAAGGGGCCACCACAGCACAAAGAAGATCGAAATCCCAAGCCCCCTCAGACAAAAAGTGAAAAACCCGAACATCACGGCCCCCACGGACCTCACACTGGCTGGACAGAGCAGTATCCCCAAACCATATGTCATCCCAAAAGGACACGTCTCCAAGGCCAATGCGCCAGCGAATGCCGGGCTCGGCGCGAGGTCTGATCCGTAGGAGACGACGCCAGGTGGGGGATATTAAACCACGAGGGAGAACAGAGGCAGGAGCATCCATCTGGCAATACTTCCGTAAAAGGAATCTCGCCCAGAGAGAGGAGCCCTGCCGAAACCGGAACCACAACTTAATAGAAAAGCTATCCACCAGATCTTTCAATCTGCGGAAGCCAAGACCACCCTCCATCACTGGGAGACAGGCTCGAGACCACTTGGCCCAGTGCCATTTCTTCTCCAGTGTCCGCGACCCCCAGAGAAAAGCGTTGAAAACCAGCTCAAGCTTCTCCATGACAGCAAGCGGTGGCTGTACCACCTGAAACAGATAAATCGGCATGGAGAGGAGCACACTG